>NW_021618651.1:0-42914 GCF_004785775.1 Grammomys surdaster | reverse complement strand
CCCCCCCCGGGGGGGGGGGCATGCGTTTTATCATAGGGAAGATAAGGCAGCCCCATGGTTTTATTAGTTGTAAGAAATCTTGGAAACACCATCGAATCATGTCTAACAGGTATAGGTTTAGGAAAGGCAGATAATATAGCCCATCGTTGTTCCCCCCATATACTAGGAACCCAAATCTGGAGGATCCAAATTAGGACTGGAAGCGTCTGCAGATGAATTCTTCGGAGGGTCATCTTCAGTTGTCACGAGCCTTCGTGTTAGTTGCTCTGGTAGCCAGAATGGATTGTCTTCTTCCTGTGGAAAAACACAAACCGCTCCCCTGGATCTTATTAAAATAGGATCCGGGCCTTTCCATTGTCTGGTCAAGATGTCCTTCCACTTGACCATCTCCTTTGTCCTATCAGGCTCTAAGCAATGACGGTCAACAGCCGAATGGCCCTGACTGTCCAAATTTAAAAAATTGAGAGTAAAGAGTGCTATAGAAACGGTGACTCATGGCACTGAGGGTAGAGCCTCCTCTACTCCCCCTTTTTGTTTTAATAGATAAGATTTAAGAGTGTGATGAGCCCGTTCTATAATGTCTTGTCTTTGAGGATTGTATGGTAGACCTGTCAGGTGAGTCACCTCTATTTGGCGACAAAATTGTCTAAACTTTTGAGACGTATAAGTTGAGAATTTTAGGCTTTCCCCAGGCACTCCAGTCCTCAAGGCAATGTTGGATAACATGTGCTGCCTTTTCTCCCGATAAAGGGGAGGCAAATATAATTTCGGAACAAGTGTCAATGGAATCATGCAAATATTGAAGTCTCCCAAAGGATGGGATATGGGTAACATCCATTTGCCATAATTGATCACGTGTAAGTCCACAAGGCTTAACACCATTATGAAAATTGAGGACACTGAGAACAAGTTTTTGTTATTTAACTTGTACACTTTCTAGAAATATCAAATTATTGTCTCAAGCTATTATTATTTTGATGATATAAGGAATAAGATTGTATGGCCAATTGTTTCTATAAGGTCTACAATTTGACTGGTATACAAATCTGTTCTGGCATTGCCCTGGGTTCTAGGCAATCCAATGCGCCCTTAAATGTCTTATAAAGAAACAGTACATGTTTCTTAAATTAAGCTGTATTTCTATAAATAACTGTAAAATTTGAGAATTAGTAATATCTAAAAGGGCAACAATTTTAAGTAGTTACAAACCATGAGCCATATACTGGCTATGAGTGTACCAATTGAAAGCTTGATTTTTCAGCATTTTAAAGAGTGTCTACAGCACATAATTTAATTATTTGTGTTGAAGCAGGGGAAAATTCAAGAAAATGTACATGTGATATAATTATATATAGTGCCTAATAAATTGATGAGGCATCTGTAAATATAGTGAATATTTTTTCTATGGACTGCATGTAAATTTATAGAAAATACAAAAGCATGTATAGAGAACAACTGTTAACAACTTGTCTTATGGATAATGATTATCAATTTTGTCTAAAACTTTGCCAAGTAAAAGGCCAAATATCATTATTTTCCAATAATCAACTTAATTTCTATTTGGAATAAAGAATTAGCATTTCATCTAAAATATTTTCAGGATTCTATCTTACAATCCTGTATTAACACTGTAATAGTTTCATGATAAGATGTTCAAACTTTTCTTGTACATGAAGAAGGATGAAACCACATTAATGGTTTCTTTGGCTAAAGGGCTGTTGTGAGCACATGAGTAGCAATAATGTAAACAGCCAACAATGTATCATGGTCTATATAATTTATCTTTTAATGACCAATAGCTTATTCTATACTTTTACAAAGCTATCTATCCCTCATCAGTTAACTGTCAAGGGGAATTAGGATTTGTATCTCCCTTGAAAACATCAAACAGAGGTTCAAGTCCTCTTATAGTAAGTTTAAGATGAGGTTTTAGCCAATTAATATCTGTTAACAACTTTTAAGAGTCATTAAAAGTAAACCAATTTTTGTATATGTGCCTGTAAGCCAGAAGAGGGCACTAGATCCCACTACAAATGATTGTGAGCCACCATGGGGTTGCTGGGAATTGAACTCTTAATATTTTTAGTTGTGAGCCTAGCCTTTAACGGCTGAGCCATCTCTCCAGCCCCCATTATCCATTCTTATTGGAATTTTCTGTGTCACAATCTGCTTAAGATATAACTGAATTCTCAAATATTAAAAACTCATTGTATTAGAGTAAAGGCGTATAGAAAAATTTTGTTTAGAGATATCAGTTAACAAAATGAATAAAATACACTGAGAGATTTAAATGTTTAACTTCTGTATTAAAGCAACAACAAATTCTTATATAAGATTATTAATCATTCTTTGAGGCAGCCTTTTAATGACATTGTTTCATGGGCTCTCAAGAATCACTAATAAATTCATTGGATTTAAACCTCATCACCTTTACCAGGATGTAAAAGAACAATAAAAACAATCTTTTAAATCTATAATAATTCTATGTATTTACTAGAATGGTAACCGACGTAGGCAAGACAGGCTGTAATGTCCCATTAGTTTCATAAATCTTAAATTTGAACTTTGTTTTTGGATTAATTGAATAACCAACTCCTTTTAGCTGAGTGAGGGTATCAGATAAAAGCCAAACTAAAGGCAATCTTGTCTTCTCTTACACTAGAGCAATTCTTTGGTTAACAGGCACAGGTATAATGCCATGGAGGGAAGCAGGCACAATTTCAATTCCTCCAGCATAATCATTATCTCTAACTCCTGGCCTATAAACTGTTGTGAATTTCTTTTGAGTCTGAGGCTGACGCCTCCCTAAGGAACAAACAAGGCAATACAGAAATTCTAGAAAACACCCTTTTAGAGGCAGGTCAGGACAAAAGGAATGTCTGAAATATAAGCTTCTGTTGCACCCACTTTGTACAAAGTCTTGATTCAAATGTAAATGTTTTTAATCTTGGCCTATATCCTAAGGCCTGGCCCAAAGATTATTTTTTCTGTACCAAGGACAAGTTTCTGTTAAGTAACCTTGGTCACCTGACTGTTGTTCAAGCCTTTGTTCCTGGGACAGTCATTTTTAAAAACTATCTAAATTTCTATATTTAAAACATCTTTTATCTTTATGGTTCTGTGTAAGCTATGGCCAGACCCTGATTGTATGAGGGTGTAATTTCATCGCAAAGACGAATGTATCTAAGTCTGTCTTTGTTTGTATGGTCTGAGAGCTGTGTAGGCAGTTCAACCTGACTAGCATTACTTTCATATTGACCTTCTCCTCGAAGCATGTTAAGATACCAATCTACATGTGTGTCTGAGCATTCATCATGGCACTATGATTTTTACTAGTATCACTCCAATCTGAGCTCCAAATCAAGTAATCTCCTCCTGACAAATTAGCCAACTCTGTTCTATCCTCTTCTCAACCATAAACATGGATGAGACAAAGAATTTTAAACTCACATTTGAACTGTCAACTGTAGCCAATGGAATACTGGTAGTTTAACTATAATTTTGAGTTTCTTTTGTAACATTGGAGTATAACCATTAATTTTGAGAAGCAAAACCAGAAGCAATGTAAACAATCTATTTTTTCTAAAATCAACACCAAGTAGATTACCTTTATGTTACAAAGTTTTGCTGCCAATTCTTATATAGGAGTGTATGAAGCAGCTTTTAATGTCTCATTGAAGAGATATTGTTTTAAAATCTTATTTTTTATACATCTGGTTTCTGAATGACTATAACTCTGAGTTAGTTTTACGCCAACTTTCTGTTACCAAAGTTGTAAATTTCTATTCACACCCAAATAATTTAAGCCAATAATCTATAACCAAGACATGTAGAACATTTTTATACTTTTAAAACCAATCAGAAACAACAATGAAGTGGCTATGTATCTTATATATTTAGACCAAACAAAACTTGTTGCCTTTTCTAGCAGTAATTTTAAGAGAAAAGCACCTTGTCACAGAGATTTTTCTAGGACAAAACAACTCTTACCTTCCTTATAAAACCCAAAAGCTACTGGTCTCTTTTAAAAGCACCTTATGTCAACCTCAATTCCTGGAAAGGCTTTTTTAGCTCAGCTCAACTCTTAGTTGCAGGTGTAGGGTAGCTTATCAGCCTCTGCTGTGTATATTAAGACTGCCTTTAAAACAAAGTTAAACTAGCCCAAGAGTTGGATATGTAACCGTTTTTGTCTTTTGAACATGCAACATAGAACATACACTTAGACAATGAAACAAAAAACAAACAATCGACACACGTGGACATTTAAGAGCTCCTTTTGTTGACACAGCTCAGAGAGAGGACAACTTCTTTTTCTAAAAACCCTTTCTATCTTTCTCATATTCTTTACCGGATAAAGAGATTTTCTTTCTAAGGTCTTTTCTCCTTTTCTACATTTCTCTCCCAGGGAAAATTATCCCTCATCTTTACTCTTTTTCTTCTTTTCTGCGTTTCTCTCCCAGGGAATTAAAATTTCCCTCATATTTACTCCTTTTCTCCTTTTCTCTCCCAGGGAAAATTTTCCCTCTGTCATCCCCGCAGATCTAATGTCTTTGGGGGAATTCATAGACAGTCTACCCGAGCTTCCATTTGAGCTCGTAAGCGCTTCCCCAGAATCAGTTTCTGGCAAGCTGCTACCCTGAATCTCTCTCAATATTCCCTGACTCACCACAATAGCTGAGCTACACTTTTGATCTTGTAATTTCCACAATGGGCTTGTGCCTGGCCTCAACTTTCCATTCTGCTGTTCCCTAATTAGATCTTACTCTAGCTTGTCCCAGGAGGAGAGTGTCAGCGTTCCCGTGCAGGCAAACCAGGGTACTGCCCGATCTCTCTCCCTAACAAAGTTTTCTCTGCAGAGCCGTCACAATTGACTGCGGGGTCACATGCTGTTTGTTCCCTTATCTCCGGGAGAATCTGACTCTCAGGGGGAAGGGCTCTGCAGCTCTCTCGAATCTGATTAATTATGCTAAGCCTCTGTCTGCTCCTAAAACCGCTGGCTCAAAGCAGCTAGAGCCAAACTTTTTCCTGCCTTGTAAAAACTCCAGAAAAGAGATGGATGAGGGGGCAGGGCCAGCTCAAGTGGTGGCAAGATTTAAACAGGCAAACCGGTGAAAGCAATACAACAGCAGGAGAAATAGGATGAAAGCTGGCACTAGAATGACAAGGCTTCTACTGTGGCTTGTGATTTGTGAAAAAATTCAGGGTTAACCATACCTCTCTGATCCTGCTCTTTGCTGCAGTCTGAATTTACTCCTTATGGAGGGCCTCCTCAAAAACAGCACCTTGTTGAATTTCCCGGGATTCCTGGCACCACTATGTCGTGCGCAATTATCTTGCCAGCAAGAATGTACGAAGACACCAGAGTTCCTCTGCAGATCTTTATTACAATGTTATAGAGGAAAGACCCACTGGAGGAAGGCCAGCTGGTGGAAAGTCGGCTGGAGGAAGGCCCCGAGCCCCAAGAAGGTCCTGGTTATATACCCCCTGGAGCGGCATGTACATATCTGGTTGGTTAATTGCCCATAAATCCTATATGCCCCGGGATGGGCCTGTGACTTTGTGCACTTTTCCCTTACACAAAGGCAGTAAATTATAGAACTTGTGAGAGCATCAGGTTGCCAGATCCATCTCTGCCTGCCACGGCTCTCTACAGGTGAAATGATGTTTTGATAAGGAAAGCACATGAAAGAAGTTTTGATGAAGGAATATCCATATGACCCCACAGACAGTGAGAGACTACTACTGAGCATTGGTTTGGTTTGCTCTACCTCTTTATTATCAGCTAACAACAGGCATATATTGGTTCACCTTATATAGTGTTGTTGAGCTCAACTTTTTAATGTTGACATTGATAGAAACTCACCCAAGAACTGTTTGTGAGGTTCCTGTAGCTGCTTGCTGCTTCAGCGTCCTCAGTCCAGTTTGTTAGTCTTCAGGTTTCTTCACATTTGAACTACAGGAGCCTGATGTCTGCCTGCCTACACCACTGGTCTGTGACTGCTGAATTGTGTTTGGTGTTTGCTATAGAACTGAACTGCTGCCAAAGAAGATTAAGCTTACCTCCACAAAGAATTATTGCTGAACAGGTCCACTTCCCCCACATCTTAATACCTTTCCCTACCATTATCACTGTTGGGTGGAGGTCTAGTGGAGAGGTTGAACCTTTGTTAAAACTAGGTTGCAAAAAAATATATTGAAACTCCATGGTGGCTCTGTGTGCTTGCAAATTCAGTCTTAGTGAGTTCATATGACCTTGGATCAGTTGTGTTAAAGGCTTTCGAATTCTGGTGTTTGCCATCCCTTCTGGCTCTTACTCTCTTTCTGCTTCTTCTTTCTCAGAGTTCTCTGAGCTCTGAAGGGTACTATTTGATGAAGATAATCCACTCTGAACTGTATTTTCCTGGTTTTGGTTTTGTTTTGTTTTGTTTCATTTTGTTGTTTTGGTTTTGTTTTTGTTTTTTTGCCTCAATGTCTAGGTGTTGGTCTGTTCTTTTTTACATCTGCTTCAAGGAGGTTTTCTGCTGATGCCTGAATCAATCACTAACCTACAACCATATTGAAATATCATTGATATGATTAGGTGTCATTTTTATTTACATTGTATTCTTTACAAGTAGTATTTGTTTTTTTTTTCCCTAGGTCTCTGAACAAGGCCCCATTGCAGACAACAACACACATACAACTCATTGAACATGAATTCAAGTGTCTTTGGGTACAACCCAGGCTACCAAAAGAGAAATGTAAACAGCAACACCACATGAATCACTTACAGATCTAAAATTTTTCCTGCCTGAAAAATGTGGTAGGGTGAAAGTCACACAAAGCTTGTAGGAGTAACCAAAAAAATATCTCATTTAACTTATAATTGACACACTGAGTGAGATGAAACCCATACCAAACACACTTGATTATGTAGTTATAATATAATCCAAATGGTCTTATGTCACGTTGCTTTTGCCCATATGTATCCTTCAGACTTATGAAAGCATTTGAATAAAATGTTGATAAACTCACAAGAATTAACAATCTTTTATGAATGTAGAATACAAATATTAAATAAAGAAATTGCAAGAGATGACACAACTCTGCATTGATTTTTACATGACCTGTGCATGATATGCAAGACTACAAAATGTGCTAAAAATGTAAATTATTTGCAGCATTTTCTTCTGAAAATAAGATGTAAAACTCTTGAACACGTGTGTATTTTATTTTCTGGTGAGATCTGTGTTTTATATAGCATTCTTATCCTGCAAACAAGTTAATTCTTTTAATTATTTTCAATTATATTCTATTATTCAAATATTTCTTGATATTTCAAAGTAACATGTCTGTTAATATGAAAAAAAAAGAGATAAAGAAATCTAGAGCCTCCACTCTAGCATCCAGGACTTAAAGTCTGGCCACATGAGCAGATGTGATATTTATATACAGCAAAGATATTGTCAAAATTCTTTGTATTATCCTATCTCTCTCTCTCTCTCTCTCTCTCTCTCACACACACACACACACACACACACACACACACACATACACACAGTCACTTAAAATAATAATAAAATAAAAGATGAAAAAAACAACTGGAAAGGGAAGAAACAGACAGATGGAAAAGCACCAAAGAAAACTCACAAGAAACTAAGAGCCAGGGGCAATTCTGGGATGAGTGACTTTTCCAGTATGGAAAGAGAGAAGGAGTTGGTATTGACAGAGAAGGAGTCTGTGGTGACAGAGTGTCCAACAGAGGAGATAGGAAGTCAGGAAGAGGAATGAGGGAGCCAGACATTATGGTCAGGGGAATCTGTCACCTACTTGCTAGCAATCAGACCACTTCCGTGACTTTGACTAGCAATCAATTTCTGCTGCTTGGATTTACTAAAAACCAGCTTATTAACTCATACAAGTTTCATAGAACAAAGACATACTGAGGATTGTCCAAGTGGTACAGAATATATGTGAGACTTGTCATTGTACATCCAGGGATAAAAGTTCAGTCAAAATTAGAAAATACAAACAGAATAGAATATTATTGATGTTATTAGTGCTATAACTCAAAATGTCACCTCCAAATTGAACACATTTAATATATATGATAGCCTGTATTTAGGCTGGCAATGTTTGTTGGTTGAAAGCACTCCAGAAAAACAAATAATAGCTGAAGAATATTTTTATGAATAGCAAATATTAAACCAATTTTTTTAATAAATGTTTCACCATCTACATTATTAAGTAGGAAAAGTTGATTTTAGTCAATCAATCTTATTTACTGAGATCTATTCATAAGGGGTGTACCCCAAATGAACCACGATTTTTAAAGTATATTTTCAGGGAATATCTAGCCTATAATAAAATGAGAACTTGAATCTCTATCCTATTCTCCTGGCCAGTCAGAGATTGTCAATTTACTCTGTTTCCCCTGCACCAATTACACTGTTTGAGTTAGCTCAGGGGCAGACACCCCAAGGAGTTTCCTAGAGCAATGGCTTCATCTAACTATGTTCTTATCTATGCATTGCCAAGAGCCATCTAGGAGAAGCTAAGAACTATCAGGTGATCTTCCTGATATGATTCCCCCAGGAACTGTAAATCATGATGGATTTTCTCCTTTATGCAAGGTCAGGGAGATTATATTTGGGGAAAATTTCCTGATATTAATAAGCTTTTCCTTTTATTACCAAATATTACCATAATCAATTGTTATTTGCCCACACTTTTAAGATTTCTGAAGAAAAACAAATATATACATTTTTGTAGTGATGCTATATAGACAAATAGATGATTTCTTAATTCTTATTGATGTTCCTATCAGAATTCCTATGATAATATTATTAATTATTAAAATATTTTATAATAGGACTGCTATTAGGTGTAAACAGAAGTTCTTGACAATCTGCTGACCTGTTTGCAACCTGTATGGAGAGAACTAAACTTATTTCGCCAGAATGATTGTATCAGACTTCTCCCTCCAAAGATCATTGTAAAACCTTATACAGGGGATATAACAGGCACTTTATGGTCTGCTGTCCTTTATGTAAGAGGCCACATTAGAATCTTGGCCTTAAAGATATAGAAACCACCCTCATAGTCACAAGAACTTTGGAAAAAACTGTTTCTACATAGTCACACTTAAATCTTCATTGTACAACTTCCATGAGAATAATTATGGAAATTAATGTTGACTGCAGACCCTTTTCTAATTCTATTGTCTTTAAATATAGCTACAAGAAACTACCTGTTCTTAGACTCCCTGAAGTCTGATCCATGTTGGATATGTCAATCCACACCCAGTTCCCAGTCTCATATCATCTCTTCTGACTGACAACTTCTGGGATCCCCTCAAGAGGACAACACCTAAACAACTCTTTGAACATGGAGAATTGAATCTCATCTAGAGCCTTCACATCTGCAGACAAATGTTTATGATACTGAAAGGCACTCAACATGCTATCAATGGAGAAAAATAAACAGGAAACCAGCTTTAAAAACCTTTGATCTAAATAGTGACTTGTCACCTGTCTATAAGTTACACTATTACAAAAATAGCACAAATCTTGTGAGAATAATCAACCAAGATCTGATTTGAGTCAGAATCCATTCCATGAAATGGAACTCATACCTAAAAATAATTGTTTGACCAACAACTTGTGAATAGATAAGTTAGGGACATAGGGAAAGAAATGATATTGTTCTGTTAAAGGTTTATAGAAGAAAATTTACTCCTGTATGAAAAAAAGAAGATCTTTCAGACGAAATTACTTTATGCACTGAAAGGTTAATAATGGAAAATATATTACTAAAAATGCAAGCACACACACACAAACACACACAAATCAGCTAAAACCCCAACAATTTATTGCATATTGCAATACAACTTGGCATTATGCATTTTATATATGCTGCATTCTAAAGACTTTTGATTTCTGGCGTCTAAAAATCCATTAAACAATTAAAACAGAGAATGGAATCTTAAAGAATGGGCACTTACTTGGACAACTGTGGTATATACACAACAAAGAGGATTTCAGAATTCTTATTCATTAATTTTCTTAGATTTTCTCTATTTTGTAATGAAAATAAATTGTTCTCAGTATATTCAGATTACATATTTCTCTTCTTCAACTCCTTCCAGATAATATGAAAATCAACACCCTTTCTTTATCTAATGAGAAAAACAAACAGCACCTAAAATATTAAAAAAGAAAAACAAAATAAAAGAAAAGCAGACAAACTGGAATAATTACAAAACAACAAGCAATCAGAAAAAAAAAAAGCACCAAAAACCAATCACAAGAAAAACATAGAGATGTAGAGACAAACATGTTCACAAGTACACTATACAGAAAAGATGGGTACCAGGTATACAACAAACTGTGAAAATTGATCCTTTTTCAGAATAGGTCCATGGTCTCTAAAAAGTAGTGACTGGAGATCTGTTTATTGAGACTGCGACCACTTATATGGGGCCACATATAACCTCAGAATCTACCTCAGTTAGCACATACATATTTTGAGTTAATAAATGAGTTCTGTGAAAAGTGAGTTAATATTACATTTGTCCATCATTGTGTCAGGAGCCATTTTGCCTACTTCTATGAAAGGCAGAGTCAAGGCAGGAGGGCTGAATGTTCTGTTAATCTTGAAGGAAGCAACTGGAGGGTTTTTGGATGGAAAAAGATATACAATGTATGTCAGCAATTGTCTCTGCCAGATTGTGACTCTTTCCCATGATACTATACTTATATTATGATGGTTTGTGTATGCTCGGCCTGATTAGAAAGAGCATGATTAGAAAGAGCAGCCCAGTTGGAGTAGGTATTTCACTGTGGGCATGGCCTATAAGACTCTCATCCTAGCTTACTGGCAGCCATTAATCTGTTAGAAGCCATCAGATGAAGATGTACAACTCTCAGCTCCTACTACCCTATGCCTGCCTGGATACTGTCATGCTCTCCCACCTGGATGATACTCAACTGAACCTCTAAACCTGTAAGCCAGTTCCAACCAAATGTCCTTCATAAAACTTGCCTTTGTTATGTTGTCTGTTCAGAGCAGTAAAACCCTAAATAAGACAGAAATTGATACCAGGGACTGGGGTATTGCTGCGATAGGCCTGACTGAGTGGTTGTCTGTTTGTTTGGTTTTTGTTTTTGTTTTTTTTTTTTGAAAGAATGTGTGTTTTGGGACTTCTATTTGAAAAGCAATGGAAGGCTTTAAGTGGGGCTTAATGGGCTATCCTAGAAGGAATGTGGAAGATATTGTTGCTGTGTGTGATTTGAACTGTGTGACTTGACCCAAAAGATTTCAGTGAATAGAATTTCACTATGTGGCTTACAGTCTGTTTTGTGGTATTTTTGTGAAAAATGTGACTACTTTTTGTCCTTGTCTGAAGAGTCTGCCTGAGTCTAAAGTGAAGAGATTCATTAACTGCACTGAAAAAGGAAGTCTCAAAAAAAACCAATCATAGACATTTTTCTCTGGTTAAGTCTCGTGAAAAGAATTTTAAACAAGCATTGCAAGCTGAGAAAGGGAAAATATAAAATATATGGTTCAAGCATTAACAGGACACCAAGGAATGAAACGGAGATCAATCCTATGTTCAAGGATATTAGATTGAATTAAGGGACTAGTGATCTTGGGGCAAGGACACACCCAGCTAAGTTTAGGTACTACAAGCCTTTAATCACAAGAGGCAAAGACAAACAGATCTCTGAGTTCAACCTAGAGCAAATTCTAGGGGAACAAAAACTTAATTCCAGGCTTTTTTATGACACCTTTAATGTCAGTGCTTAGGAGACAGGCATATAGATCTCTGAGTTCAAAGTACATCTTCAGAGCAAGTTGAAGAACAGCCAAGCTTAGGTAGTGAAGAAATTTGAAAACAGAAAGGTGGTGATTATGGAATAGAACAAGGGTGAGGGCATTTTCCAGCCCCAGGAAGCAGCAGAACTCAGCACCTTCAGCCGTGTGCCTCTGGCTTTAAAGCAGAGAATAGAAGGGACTACTGGGACAATTGATGCTGGTTAGCTGGAGCTAAGAAGTTAGTGTTGATTCCGAAGAGACCAGAATCACTGAGATGAAATCTTCTCTAAAGTGTATTCAGAGAGCACAAAAAAGTTGTGTTTCAGAGACAGCCTAGGTTGTAATTTGCTATAGCTGAGTTTCGTAATGTGTATGAGACACCCAGGTGGTACTGGTTTTGAAGGCATGAAGGGTTCATTAAATGCAGCTGAGGCTTGGCACAGTAAGAGGCCCTAGAAGGCTACTGGTGAAGGTACAGCTTCAGTTGTAGTTGATGGCCCAGGACAGAAGGGATCATGCAAAGGATTTGAGGCTTGGTACTATGAAGAGAGTCTATAAGAGGCTAATGGTTAAGCCTAGTTGCTGTAGAAGTACCTAGTGCATTGGAGATGCCATTACAAAAGGATGATCACCAAGAACAGCAGTGACAGTGAAATGGATATTCAGTTTAGTGCTACAGAGGACAGAACTTGAGAAGTGACATCAGTCCTTTGGAGGAGCACAGGAGATCATGTGTGGGCCCCAGATATTGAAACTACAAGTTGTGACATTTAAGTTGCCTTGGAGACCCCAAAATGTTCGAGATGCCAGAGCCATTTGTTATCTGCCGAGGAAAGATGGATAATAGAGAGTGGAGTCAGCCCAGGAGAAAAAAGTTTGTTGCAGTCAACCAAGATGAAAAAGGAGTTGGAGATCTGAGGACTCCTTTGACATCAGCTATGGAAATTCAGAGTTTGAAGTTTGTCAAGCTTGATTCCTGTCTTACTTTGGGAATTGTAGTTAAGTGATTGGATGAATCATAGAAGAGACTTTGAACTTTGGACTTTTAACATTGATGAGATTGCTATAGACTATGGGGACTTTGGAAGTTGGACTAAATATATTTTGTATTATGCTTTGTTTATGTATGGCCCTCATAGTCTCAAATATATGAACAAGACTATGGGGACCAGGGAGTCTTATGTAATGCTTTGTGTATGCTCAAGCCAGAGAATTACATTTTTTGAGGTTGTGGCACTGTTGGAGAAGGTGTGTCACTCTGGGTGTGGGCTATAAGACTTTCACCTTCCTGTAAGCCTGCTAGCACATTTCAGATAAAGATTTAGAAATCTCAGCTCTGACTGCACCATGCCTGCCTGGATGATACTGGTCTGAAACTCTGAAACTGTAAGCCAGCCCCAATTTAATGTTGGTCATGTTACAGTAGTAACACTCTAACTAAGACATATATAAAGCCTATGAGAACTAAATTCAGGATTCCTTTGGTATTCACTGGACAGGTCTCTGATTTCTAACCTTTGTCACAGAGTCTTCATTTACATCTCTCCTGTAAGCATCCTCACTACTACCTCAGAAGACTGTTCAACTTAGCACCTACAGGAGAGATGCAGCTATGCATTCTGATACAAATTCCTCTTATATTCTAAGAGCCTAGAACTTCTGCCAGACCACACATCACAGTTAGCAAAACATATAGAAGTCATGTAACACCTTAAGACTGAGAAAGGGCTTCTTGTTTGCTCAGAATTTGGTGGAATTTTGCAAGTCAAATTCAGATTAGACTTTATTCCCAGCTATTTCAAAGGAAGTTCTAGTCTTATTCACAATCATGGGGCGTTTTTATCACACATAATGACACGTTCCCTTTTTCTTTTATTAAAGAAGAAATATATCAATGGATGAGGTTACTGATGACAACACTGACAAGATATGTGTTACTTTAGGAGTATCCTAAATATCATATAACTGATAGATGTCCTTTTGCAAAGCTGACCAAAGCACAATAGGAACAAACACTAAAATGGACATTTAGAAAGACTGCACCTGAGCAAGTTTTCAAACTAATCTTCTTTGAGTCTTCTCACTTGCAGGGCAGCTTGATGCTCCTTCTCCAAGTTTTCTGACGTGCTCAGGATGTGGTTGCCACACTGTGTCTTGCACAAAAATAGACCGCAGAGTCCTCAGATGTCAGGCTGCTGAGCTCCATATAGGCGGTGCTGGTGGATGAGTCTGTAGTCAACTTGGCCTTGCCCTTGAACTTCTCATTGTAGTTATTATCGTAAGGATGAATATTCCCAATCCACTCAAGACTCTTTCCATGACTCTGCTTCACCCAGTCTATGTAGTAGCTGGTGAAGTCATAGCCAGAAGCCTTGCAGGACAGCTTTACTGAAGCCCCAGGACTCACCAACTCAGCTCCTGATTGCTGTAGCTGAACCTCAGAGTGGACACCTGTGGAGAGAAAGGCAAAATATATGTCGTTGTCACCTCAGTTCCTATCTTCTCTTCAGTTTTCGAACTGGTGAGCCCCTTACCTGCAGTTACTGACAGGATGAAGAGAAAACTCCAGTTCCATCCCATGGTTAGAGTCAGTGTGTCCACGCACTGGAGAGAGGACAGAGATCATAGATGGTTTTCAGTTTGGGGACATCCCTGTATTTACTGCCATAGACTGAAGTAATTTGCATATTCATGAGCATTCTATTTCTTAGATAAAAACCTAGTCCATCTGGAGAACTGGAGGGGAAGGACTGAAAAGGCACATGGGTCAGGCAGCAGGATGCTCAGGTTCAAGTTCTAATTCTCTCTGAGGAAATTAATCACATATACTTCCTGTGAACATTAGACTGATGCTATGGATGTAATTACAGTGACAAATCTCTCAATAGATTTTTGGACTGAGTCTGATGCTCTACTCAGGGATATGTTGACATGTTGATTTACAGATGGTGGGATGTGATGCTGCTGCTGTTGTTGCTGCTCCTGCTGCTGCTGCTGCTGTTGCTTCTGCTGCTGCTGCTGCTGATGATGATGATGATGATGATGACAATGGAAATTTCTAAAAACAGCTAATTTTTTTTTAGTTTTACAGATTTTTTCACATATATGCAATTGATATCTGTGTTTCCCACTGGGTATATACTACTTCAAAACTCACTGAAAGGACTAAAAGTAAATGTGCTTCAAAAACCTTTACCTATCAATGATTATTGCAGGAAGATAATCAAAAACTAAATGATAGTGGTAGACATAGATGTGTCAAGAAATGATTTTATCATTAAGACATGGTTTTATATATTTAACCACTCATGAGCGTCTGCATCAGTCTTAAGACACAGCATATATGAGCCTCTGTGATCAAGGCTCAGACAATATACTGGGTATAAACATAAATATTTATAAGACAGTTTGACAACACGATGCTTAGCAATACAACTATGATCTATATCACCTCCAAACATTGGCTTTCACCACACTTACATGGGATGAAGACTTTCCTATGAATATTCACCAAAAATAAATAAAATTATGCTTTGTCCCAGCAATTACCCTCCCAAACATGTATTCCAATGACTCTACACCATATTGTAGAGACACTTGCACACCCATCTTTATTCACAGCATGTTATTTATGCTCTATGAATAGCAATATAGAGGAGTAAATCATCCCAGGTTTCCAACAAAGCAAAAATAAAACATGACAAAGTGGAATACATAGAAAATTGGATGTTAGTGGTAAAACATGAATTTTATTATCTATAAGTATCTGCATAGAAGTGAAAAATATACTGAATAGATCACCCATGTTCATAAAGCAAGTGATTCATTTTCTCACTCATTTGTGTTCCAAGATGTGAATATTTTGTTTGGTATATTGAATTGTAGAAGCAGAGATACTAGAATTGGGACAGAAGAGTATGAGGATTTTACAATCACGATATAGTAAAATAGAGTTAAACAGAGTAAGAAAAGTTTTAAGATTGAGAAGATTATAAGAGTCAGAGAGGTTGACTGACTTCAAGGAATAAGTGTCTTCCAGATACTACTGGAGTGATACGCATATGAATTAACAGAGGCTGTGTCTGCAGATATGGAACCTGAACCAAGTCAACCCACATAAAATCTCCACGTTGGCAGATGGAATTGGACATGAACTATCACTGCTAACCAAGGAGTTCTGCAACTGACACTCACATGCAAAGGAAAAATTAGTTTCCTCCAATGGAGTTCATAGGGAATGCTAAGCACAATTAATCATGGAAGAGCTGCTTAGCAGTTAGTAACCAACAAGAAAATGAACTCAATGGTATTTTTGCAGATTTTTTTCTAATATTACCTTCTTCAATTCTTTTTGCCTCACATTTTGCATATGTGTGTGTGTGTGTGTGTGTGTGTGTGTGTGTGGTGTTGTTTTACATTGTTTTGTTTAATTTTTGTTTGCTTTCAATCCCTTTGTAATTTTCTTCCATTTTTGATTTTTCAGAAAGAAAAACAAAGTGTGTAGTTGGGTGAGTTGATAGGTAGGAAGTATCCACAAGAAGTTGACCATGAGGGAATGAGTTATTAGAAAACAAAGTATAATTTCTTTCAAACTATTAAAAAAACAAAGAAAAACAATTAAACATAAGTCTGTAAAGTGTTTAACAAAGAATCTTTATGGGGTTTGAGCATGGAGGCACCACATGTCAATTACAGCTGGACAGATCAGTTAATACACTTTAAAAAAAGAAAAAGAAAGGAAGGAAACCACAGAGGAAAGTTCTCTCCACAACAGTTCATCTCTCTATGTGGATTATTGGTCTCATTGTGACCCCTGCTTGTTATGAGCTCCCATGCAGTTAGTTTTGTCATGGCTCACAAATAAATTGCATAGTCAGGCTTAAAAAATAACTTTCCTCAAATCTCCAGTTTCCACAGAACTCAGCTTCTGTGATAAATGGCTCTAGTTTACCTGGGGATAATGGTTTAGGATTCAGTAATTTTAAGCTGTGCCAATATTACTATAATAACCCTCTCAAAGTCAGATTACTCTTGTTGGTAGTTCAATCCAGCTCTACCAGTTCCTGTTGCTATAAAGGTAATGGCAGGAGATAACAGGCTCTTTCCTGTCTTCATCAGATGATACCTAGAGCAGAGCACCTGTGCTCAGAGGGTACATCACTCACACTACATTGTTTAATTGAAAGAGTGAAAAGACTTGCACAATAGTTGTACACAGGATGAGACTGTTGATATCAACAACTAAAATGTTGGTGCAGATCAAGACTTCTCTTACCCTTAGAGGCTCAAGCTGTTTTGAACTTAATGCTGAAATAGGCCTGCATTAACAAGAATAGATAATTAGAAAAAAAAGCTTAGAAAAGATGAAAAGGATCTACAAGATAAAAGTTCTTAATCTTAGAGATCAGCAATGAAAATGACTCCATAATTGCAAGGGCTCTCAAGGACTGAGACACCAACCAATGGGCACACATGGATTGGAACAAGGCCCCCAGCATATGCATATCAGATGGTTTGCTTAATCTTCATGTGAGTCCCTGAATAACAGGAGTGGGGGACTTCCCTAAAGGTGCTTCCTCTCTTGGAATCCATTCCCTTAACTGGACTCCCTTATCTAGCCTCAGTGGGAGATGATGCCCCTAAACCTGCAGAGACGTGATGGGTCAGGGTTGGGGGATATCCAATGGTGCACCTATCCTCTCACAGCAGAAGGGAAGGGACTAGAAGGAGGCACTTGTTTATGGAGAGCCAGTAAATAAGGCAGTAATTGGAATGTAAAATCAATCAGTCAATCAATCAATCAGTCAGTCAATCAATCAATCAATCTCCCTTTTGGATCTCCTAATTAACATGTCCAATTAAGAAAAAATCCTTCATCCTCATATAGGTTGTCCCATTTTACCATATGAACAGCAATTTTCCTTTGTGCTGCAACTGTCTCCTCCCTAGGCAGACTAAGTTCTTCCTTTGTCTCACTCAGGGAAAAGCTTTCCCTCTCCCTTGTTCTCTTCCCCTTCTTCCTTGTTCTTTCTGTTCTGTCTTTGTCTCTTATTCCCTGCCCTAAGTCCATTGGGGTAACATAAGACCCCTTGGTGCTGGGAACTTTGGCATGACTTTCCTGGGACCCTACAGACATAGCTTTACCATCACCAGTGATGTCCAGCCATTGTCAGAACAGATTTCTGAGAACATTGAAATGGTGAGGAATGAAAAGGCATATGGTTGTTGTTATTCCAAAACAATTATATCCAGAATCATGGGCATTCATGTTCGTTCTCAGAAACACAAGAATATGGTGTCTATAGCTGTCTGGGAGATCTGTAATACAGATAATTTACCTCCAACTCTCAGATTTGTTGCATTCAGTTGTGAGGTTATGTTGGGAAGATTCCTGAATTATGCTCACTCCTGTGCAAGCAGTCATGTTATTCTTCCACTACATCAGATTAAGAATCTTTATTGAATGTTGGATGCATATGTTAAATTGTAGAAATTGGATCAGAAGACATAACATTTTATGGATTATTGAATTATGAATGCTGCATGATACACAATCCTAAAAAATAGGCTAAAGGAATATAAAAAATGTGTAGCATTATTCTTCAGTAAATAACTTTGTACTGTGTCCCCTCCTAGAAAATGTGTCTATCACTTTCCTGCAAAAATTGGTACCATCACCCATAGGTATGACTAACCTTGTGTTAGGGCTTTAATTCTAAGACATAATCCACTAGAACTGTATACTCCAGGTTATGACCCCATTCCTATGACACCACAGGCTTCAAATGGACCCTTACTTCTACAAACAGATAACTAATATTCACTCAAGTCCAGTGGTCTGATTTCATACATGTGCCCTTGGCTTCACTCTGGGATGTATAGCAAGCACTTCTGCTGACATTCTAGCTTAATCTATATAGTAACACATGCCAATCCTCCAGAGTATAATAGCCTTCCAAACAGCTGTTTACTTCTCATAACATATTATTCAACAATGGTAGCAGAAGTAATCTCCTTCTTTCTTTATTTATTATAATATTTATGTTAATTATTTGAGAATTTTATTTTTTGCTCTCTGATATATTGTATCCTGATCACAATTCCCCCTCTCTGTTCTTTATTTCCGTTGCTGTCTTTCTTCCATTTTATATTTCTGGTTTCTTTACCAACACCACATTTATATGGTATGTGGAGGCACTTCTGGGTCTTTGATTCAGTTCTACAGATCAACCTGCCTGTTTTTATGCCAGTATCAGGACAGGTGTTTTACAATTGCTCTGCAATACAGTTTGAAATCAGGGAATGTGAAGTACAAAATTGTTTTAGTTGTCCTAGGATTTTGTTTTGGTTATTCTTGTTTTGTTTGCTCTTTATTGAAGTTAATGTGATCCTTTCAAGGTCTGTACTGAACTGTGTTTGAAATTTTAATGGTGATTACATTGAATCTTTAGATTAATTTTGGTAGGTTGGCATTTTTTACTCTGTGAATTCTACTAATCCATAAGCATGGAAGGTCTTTCCATCTTCTGATATCTTCTTCAATTTCTTTCATCAAAGACTTGAAGTTTTGTCATACAAGTCTTCCACTTGCTTGGTTAGATTTACATCAGATTCAACTACACCAGTTTAATTCATGCTACAAGGAGAGTTACTGTCTCCTTGATAACAGAAAGAGCCTCAAAATTGTGTCATTTCAGTTTCTGTAGCAGGTCCAGGATGATGAAATATTTTAAGAACTAACTGCAGTGACCTCAGTCAAATCTTTTGCTCATCATGACAAATATTAACTGACATAGGAAATGGTGTCCTGGATTCAAATGTAGTCAACTGAGAAAACTAACCAGGACAGAGTCAGGAAACATTCATCTCTGCACCTACACCTCTGGTTCTGAACAACTAATTTACTTAGAAGTAGTTCTTTTCCTGACAACAAATATTTAGCAATATTATTGATGGCAATGACAAAGAAATTGAAGAGGGACCAAGGGCATTGAACTCACAGAGAAGCACAAAGAAATCCAGGAATTTTAATTGTACAAATACCTGAACAGCCTCCAGAAAGCTGAGAGTTGAGGTTCTTATCAGCCTGTTGACATTTCTGCTATCTGTAGGGACAGACCTCACTCTAATTCCCCAAAATGATTATCCTAGTCTTCTCCCTCCCTACACCATTACCCATCATTAGAGCAGATGTCACATGTACTTTATGGCCTGATGACCTCTATACTGTTGGTCAGAGACCACATTAGACTTTAGACATTTTAGTTGTAGAACACACCCTCATGGTCATGAGAATTTCATTATATGTTATATATATTTTCACACCTTAATCATTGTGCACCTGGATTGGAAAAATTTATGGAAATCAATGTTGCCTGGAGAACCTTTTCCTAGTCCTATTGTGTTCTAAAATACCTACAATAAACTGCCTGTTCTTAGATTCCCTGTGTCTGATCCAAATTGACAAAGTCAATCTGAACAACATTCCATTCTCGTTTCTTCACTTGGGTTGCTTCCCTTTCTGAAACCTGCATGGATGCCTTCAAGAAATGAAGTTCCCTAGACCAAATTGCTAAATGCACTTAAAGCTTAATTACAGAAAATTAACTACTGAAAATACAGGATTCTTGGCCTCATTGTGCCCTGTGTTGGTCGTTAGCTCCCATGCAAGTAGGTTTTTCATAGCTTACACTGAAGGTGCACAGTCTGGCTTAAGAAATAACTCATCCATGTGATTTCACTGTTTAAAGAGTTCAGCTGAAGGTAGAAATGGTTCTAGTTTACATGGGGATGGTGATTAATTCATTGGCAATTTTAAATTGTGCCAATATTACTATAACATCCCTCTCAAAGCCAGGTTTCTCCTTAGCAGCAGTTGGATGGAGCACTCCTATTGGAAAGAGGTAATGATGGGAGGTAACTGTCATCATTAGACACATCTGAGGCAGAGCACCCGTGTACCCTACATTGTTTAGTAGACACAGTGAAAAAACCTACACAATAATTGAACACAGGAGTGAGACTGTTTATAAAAATAACTAAAATATTGAAGCAGCTCAGGAAATGGCTGGACTCGTGGAAGCTGAAATTTGAAATAGGCCTGCTGAAACAGGCCTGTGTTAACACTATGGATAGTTAGTGACAAATTTTATAGATTTTTAAAAGAACCAGACAGATAAAAGATCTGAATCATAGAGATCTGCAATGAAAATTATTCCATGGTGTCTCAGAACTGAACATGGTCATTGCACACATGAACGCAACAGTTACAGTTGCCACCACAATCATGAATAAATCAAGCCAGCCAAAGTTAAAGCATGGAAATATATGAAACACCTAAGTAGAAAATGTTTTTACTTGTAAGTTTAGGCATGTAATTTTGATTGCTTGGATCAGCATGATAGAATGTGAGAGTTGAATTTAATCAATTTTCTTCTCAGGTTAACACATTCACCTTGGTGCAAAATATAATCATATTTTTAAAATATTACAAAACAATGGCGAGGAACTACCAAGGACAAGTACCAATAGGGTCTATTGGTATTTGATAATTGATGAGGAAATTATACTCACTTGCTCTTTGGAATGATTCTAGGCATTCCTTATGTACTAGTGAATGACACACATATGTGTATATACATAGCACTGAATGGACTTCCTACCTTGTTAGTTAATGAAGCTAACCTTTGGGTTACACGTCTGATTGTATAGGCATCTTGTTATTGACCATTACCAGACTTATAAAGCCTTTGATTAACATTTAAAAAATAAAAAAATAAAATAAAATAAAGTGGTCAGGAAGTTGGGACTCTTCAGTGTTGGAGCATGGAAATGTTACATGTCAATCACAATAATTACATGTACGTTAAGAAATGAAACCACAGAGGATACAGAGACCACCACACACCAACCACATCTCTCTCCTGGGGATTCTTGGCCCCATTGTGCCCCTGCTGGTCTTGAACTCACCTGCAGGTAGATTTTTCATCACTTAAACTGAAGTTGCTCAGTCTGACTTCAGCAGTAACATATCCCTGAAACTAGTGTGCTTTCAGGGCTCAGATGCAAGGAGAAGTGTCTCTTGATTATCTGGAGATGATGACTGATGTCTCAGCCTGCAAAATTCAGTTGTTTCTACCTTATCATTAATGATGTTCTCAAAGTCATCTGCTTTCCTAGTGGCAGGTGGACCTAGTTCTAACAATTCTCATTTGTAATAAGGTGTCAACAGGAAAGATAAGGGTTTTTGTTGCATTCCTCAAGCTATACCTTGGCCAGAGCAGCTGAGGGCACAATGACAACAATGTGTCTTGTGCTCAGATGCATCTCTCCTCTAACCATGAATGAATTCCTAGGACACTCGCTTACAGGAGTCAATAGAAAGAGGAGGACCTGTTGTGGTACTCAAAGTAATGTTAACAGTTCAAAATGATTTCCATTGAGGAGGAAGAGGAAATCAGACAAATGTATTCTCCAACTCAGTCTGTTTCCCAACCTGTATATGGATGCATTTAGTTGGATAAAAGGAGAGAGAAAATCTCATTGACAGCAATCCTAATGAGTGGAAACATGTATGCATAGAATGTTTAATCTCTCCATGTGTAGCTTTCCAATTTAGGATCCTCTAATTTCTATGCAGGTCATATGTTAGTTAAGCTTTACAGGACTTGATATTTTAAGTAACAAAGGACACATCAAGAATATTGTCCAAGGAATGAGAGAAACTATGTATAAATATGTGATTATGTGTATTTAAATATCTGAAGTATAACTACTAATAGTAAAACAAAAATATATACTACAAAAATTCAGAATATTCATGTGTATTGTGCTCTAATTTTGGTATCATAAATAGGATGCACCTAATATTGCAGGTTATAAGGTGGAGAACCAGTTGGAAGCATGTGCTCTCTTTCATAACTGGTCAGATTATGTATGATATCCTGTGAAGTGTCAGTTCATAGGGCAGCATCCTCAGGTCATCAATGACTTCTAACTAGAGAAACAGTCATCTCTTTAATACAGAATGTTAGATTGTTTTATCTTGGCATTCCAGAACTCCAGAGGTGCTGGACAATGTCTCTAATGCTGTTCTTCATACTCCAATATATGGAATGATGATGTCTTTCATAGGATTCAATGAACAGCAGTGAATGCCTTCTTAAGTAATATAGATTTACATAGACATCCTCCACTTATAATGTAATACATTCATAAATGTCTGTAGTCCTTAGAATGTAAATAGAAAATATGAGCTTCTTATTCTAAGCTAAACTAATATGAGGATCATAATACTGCTGATCTGGTGCAATGGCTGTGCAGAAGCTTTCCTTGAATAAATGGTCATAATGATTTATAACATTTTTCAATTCCTCTCTTTCACTGTGTATGATTTTTCCCTTGTCCTCTGCTTGGGCCCTCTTTTAATTGATGACAAACTCCTAGCACTTCCTGTTGGAAGTGTCTATATTTGATTATTGTGAACAACACCTGAGGGGGGGCACCATTTCTCTAATCCCGGTCCCTTTGCAGAGAAGACTATGTCTGGAAACTGTCTTACATTTTCTCACTCTTATTCCCTCAAAGAATGATACAACATGGTGTCCTCAGTGATCGGACATATCAGACACAGGAATATTCATTTTAGAGATATTTTAGGAAATCTCTGGAATGTCTCTACATCTGAAGTCACTTAGTAACTAACTCTAGTGCTCATTTATCTGCAACAATGTCCTCAATCACCATCTGTAATTACTAAACATTGAGCATCACTGACACACAATATATCAAAGCTTGTCTTTTTATACCAAAGATGGTCTCGTATCAATGTAGTTAGTGTTCTGTAACACTCATGTGATTACAGGGTGGGATATTGGGAATGAGAAAGATTATGAGTTTAAGATTGGTGATCAATGCATGTCACTGCAACTTACCCTCTCCTGAATCCCATGAAACTACCAGGGATAATTAAAAATATTTGTTAAGAGAGCTTCAACATAATAAGGTGGTTACAAATATGTTTAATTCCTGGATTCTGGAGATAGGGACCTATGGATCCCTGAAATTTTGGCTAACATCATCTACAGAGTGAGTCCAGTACATCTAGGCCTATACACACAAACCCAGTCTTGAAAACCAAGCAATTAAAAAAAAATAGTACTTTAACAGCAATGTGGTCATTCCCTAGGAATTAGATATTGATTTCCTGTGTGATCAAATACTTCTGTTCCAAAGTTATAGACCCATTTATGGTAGATACATGTGATCACATTAACACCAACATGGATATAAAAACATAGTTTTAACATGCATACCCTAACTCTGAATAAAAACTACAAGACTCTGGTTTATTGATTATAGATTTAAGCCTTATCTTCCTCTTGTTCCTAACTAGCTCTAATAACTTAAATTGATCCATGTATACTAATCTATATTTTGGGAAAAACTTGTTAGTTACCCCTGGCATGCTTTTCTCTGCATCGGGCTAGCAAAATCTTCTCCTGATACCTTACCAGAGTTTCTATCTCTCCCCAGACATGCTGCCTATTCTCTCCTTTTTTTGTGACAGGCCATCAGCTTTTTATTAAACCAGTCTAGAGCTGAGACAGGGAGTTTTTTTACAAAATATGGTTAGAGATATCAATAACAGGGAGAAAGACTGGTTTGTACTCAATTTTCTGCTCCACAGAAATCAGTATATGAACAAAAAGACAATATTTATACAGTGCACAAAAAGATAACCCAAACACAGGAATTTGGAAAACAAATTCACTAATTTGATATGCCTTCTCTCTGAATTTTAGAAGCAATGTCACTAAAAAAAATTCCTTATGAAATAAGATTTAAGTTTTAATCCTCTTGTTCCTGCCAATACTTAACAACAATTTTGAACAAGTCTACAGTCTACTATTTCCAGTCTTCTTGGCTCCATGATATAATAGGAAGGATCAGAGCTGAGAAACAACCTGAAATACTCTATAGCTGAAAACTGAGGCTGTGTCAATGTGCTCCCTGAGCACAGTAGTATGTGGCAGTATCTACAGTGTTCACAGTGCTGATCTGGAAGAATGCTTGGTTGTTCAAGGTGTCCTTGGAGACTGTGAGCTGGCTCTTCAGAGATAGATTGTAGTGCTTATCATCCCACAAAATTGTTGTCAGCCACTCCAGATCCTTCCTTGATGGCTGACAAATCCATCTCATGCCTATACCAGAAGTGCTCAGCAAAAATCCAGAGAAAGAACAAGTCAGACTGAGGGTCTGGGAAGGCTGCAATATCCCAGGACCAGATTCATGCAGAGTAACCTGGGAAAGGACATCTGTGAAGGAAATAAAGAACATGGTAAGTGTGGAATAGGGTGAAGATAGAAAAGTTCATCTTTTAGGAAGCATTGTCAATCACATGCAGGAACAATCAACAACAAGAATGAGGAAGTAAGCCTGTGTATGGCTTCATATCAGTGAGGATCCAGATTCAATTTTGGCTTTTCAACCCAAGTTTGGGTGGAGCCAAGAGAGTTTTGCATCCCTTCATCAGAATCTCACTCTATGGTGTACTCAAGTTTTAAGGCTCAAGAGGAACTAATTTGTGATAGAAAGCATAGGACACTCAAAGTGCTGACCTCTGATCACCAGGAAGAATAACTGACAGAAGTCCAATGTCCTCAGAATAAAATATTTCTTGTGAATGCTGTATAGAAGGAGCAAGATCAGGAGACACCATTAGTCTAATCTAAAGGGTCTTGACTCTATTCACTTATCCAAGGATCATTACCTTGTGTTTTTCCATGTAGGACACATGAAGAACTCAAAGCACTGATGTTTCCCCTGCCGTCATTTTGCTCTGTGCCTGATGCCAGAGATTGCTTCCTATGTGAATCTTGTCAGAACATATTTTCTTTCACATACACACAAAATATACTGATAGTGTAGACTTCTTTCAGAATTTAATAGTATGTGTTACCCTCAGGCTGGTAGTTGTGAATGCTATAATTCAATGGAAGACAGTGATGTTTCATTGACTTGACTTATCTGTCAATTTCCTGCCTCACATTTTTTTCTGATTTCTGTTTCCTCAATAATCAGTGCCTTCATCTTTATACTGCCCTCTACTTGTGACAATTTTATAAGATGAACAATGTTCGTTTCTTCAGTTCTATCTGATGCTAGACATCCTGTAGGAGAACATGGATGGCAGGAGATGCTGGAAGTTACACACTGGGAATATCTTCATTGCTTCAGAAATGTTAAAGTTCAAAGCATTGTCCCTTGATTCTGTCCCTAATGGTCTTTTAGAACATAGATATTTTATGACTTGCGTAGATTTACACAACTTTCATAGTGAATTTCTTGTAGGACACAATAAAATGTATGGAGATAAATTTGAGTGAACTATTGATTTCATCAAAGAGAGCTACACCAAAACATACTCATTTTATAAATAAAATATATGTATATTTTAAAAACGTTGAAAGATAAAGATACCAAGACTATAAAAACCATGAAATATGATCTTACAACAAAGTTATAGCAACAATGTAAAAATAAAGCAAATCCAGAATGCTGAGTGCCAACAGAGGCCCTGATCCTTTATGGAAAGATGGTCAGTGTGACATGAACTGATGCTTTGGTTGCTTACCCCAGGGTTATCAATATTTTAGGGACTTTTTTTATGATTGAATTATATGACTTTAAAAAAAGAGAATATTTGAGATTCTCTGAAATTCTCTCCATGAGATTCAACTATCTCACAAATGTCCTCATCAATGACAGGCTGTAAGAAGCTGCCACAAGAAGCAGACGATAAAGGAGTGATTTCAGAACTTTATTAAGTTGTCAGGTTTGAAAAAAGAGGCCAGAAGACCAGAAAGAGGACTGCTTGTCCCCAATATGGGACTCATGGACCAAAGAATCTTCTGTGAGAGAATATCATATCTAACCAGGAACATAGATGTTGCATTTCTGATGCTATGTCCATGGGATGCATATAAGTAAGATATCAATTTAAGACTGTGATATGACCTGCAATGAATGTAGATATTGTCCTAAATTAATCAGATGTGCTGGAGTACTTCTGGGTCTCAGATTAAAAGACTAGGGACAAGTGTGGACTGTGTTAAACAAAAATTAAGTTTATTATGAATTCTATAAATTTATGTAACATTGTAATATAAATATACATGTTAAACACACCCTGTCAATGAGGTCTTAAACATTATTAACTATAGTGGAAAATTTGGAGCAGCTCACTTCCTCAAACCTTTCACTGAATGACTTTAAAGTGTTCAAAATTCCAAACCTCAGATGAAACTTCATACTCAAGGTGAGAGTTTATTTAATATATTTTTCAGTCAGTGCTCTAGGCACGACTGGGTCTCCCTGTTTCTCACAGTGACATGTGAAGGAAAAACCTCTGCAGTGGAAGCAATTGTTAGATAAAATAGAACCATTCATTCATCCTTCAGAAATTCTTAACCACTTGGAGTGAAAATGATGGTGCTGTTTTTATTTTGTGTGGAAATCACATTATAAGTTGACTGGGAGGGGGAAATGAGATTGAAGATATGCACAGAGTATAGCACCAATCAAACATATGTTGACATGATATGTAAAATTTGCTACTAGAGGCAAGATCTAATCTCATGAGATGGAAAATGTAATCCAGCTACTAGTAGTCAAGCTTGGAAAGAAGGGAAAGAAATTATTTATTAATTCATTATTAATCTCAGGAATCCAAACTGTAACCTAGAATTCTAAATACAACATTGGAGCTGGCTCTCAATAAGATAATGAAATGCTTTGCAAGTAAATCTGAAAACCAGGATGGATGCTGTACATAAACCTTGAACATCTCACCAGATTGAAGGATTCTCATACCTGCTAGTCTGTATACAGAATGCTATCTGCAGAGATCTGTGGGGGAGGGGAGGCTCTGCCCCTGTGTGAGTGTTCAGGTATATATGAGAGGGGAGTTTGATCAAGGCACTCTTCTGTGGCTGCTGCTATGGTGAGACAATTGCTGTGTAGCAGGCAGGGTGACATGAGCAAAAGAGTGCAACTGCTCTCTTGCTACCACCAGAGCCATCAAGGAACTCAGCTAGCAAGACAGGTGCAGCACCTTGGAACCAAGGTCAGGGCTACCAGGCATAAGGTGATCTGTGTGGACCCAGGTAGGTTCTACTGGTGAAAGCTTTGGGAGATTATTCTCCCAAAGTGATGTGTTACAGCTCTTATATGAGAGAAGCTCTCAGACAACCCCTGATAGAGTAATTCTTGTATGCTTTTATTCCTTCTGGATAAGATCTTATATACTTGTTTGGGTGGGTTGGTGTTCTGATAGCAGATGCTTACTATTGGCTTGGTCTGACATGTTAAGGATGCCTCATCTGCATGTGGAAGGGCTAGGGACACTTCCCCTACAAGACTGTTTGTCACAATTTTCTCCATGGGGTACTGTGGTCCTGTGACAGGGGCCTGGTTGAAAGGAGGTGAAGCTGATACCATGCTCTGGTATGTATGAGGTTATGGGACTTCAAACTAACTCAAACTTACCAAGTATCATGGCAAGTTCCACTGCCCAACTCTGCCTTTTCTTACTACAAAGAAGAGATAACATCAAAACAACTGGCTCCCATGTCAATCTGTACTATGTTCGAATTCTTATCTCTTCCCATGCTCTCTTTCCCATCAGGACACCTGCAGAGACACCCTTAAGAAACAAAAGATATCCTAGTAAAAACTTCTCTGTGTACTTAGAAATTAGTAATGAAAAAGTTCTTTACTAAAAATGCTCTCTCTCTCTCTCTCTCTCTCTCTCTCTCTCTCACACACACACACACACAAACACACAGAGAGAGAGAGACAGACAGAGAGAGAGACAGAGAGAGAGACAGAGAGACACAGAGAGAAAGAGGCTAAAACACATACAGTTTACTTGTGTGTTTTATTACAATGTAGAATTACACATTTTACATAGGCTTTATCCTTACATGTTTTCAGACATGACATAAGATTTACCTTTAGCAATTTAAAAGGACATGAGACCTGAAAAATGGGTACTTGTGCATATAAGATATTTACACAAAAAAGATGTTAGCAGAATTACTTATTTATTAAATTTTTAAGTTCTTTATTTCCTATTTTTCATTGAAAATTCGCTTCTTCCTGCAATAAATTCTAAATCCTGATTTCCCTTCTCCAACACCTCCTCAATCTTCTCCCAGCTTGATTCTGATTCTTTATCTTATTTAGAAAACTAAAAGAAGACAAATGTAATAAAAAAGAAAGCAAAGTTAGGTAAAGGAAGAACAGCAAATGGAAATAGGACAAAACAAACGAACAGAAGAAAAGTGACCAAAAACAAAGCACAAGAAACACATGTGAATGTAGAGACAAACATTTACAAATACTCTATAGAAAAACTTCTATAGAAGCTGAGCAATGGACTAAGACAGTCAATGCTGTATCAGTGCAGGTCCATTTTCTATAAAGCCTAGTGACTGTAGTGATGATTACTGAGACTTGGAAGGAATATCGAGCAAACACTTATGTATAATCTTAGAACCTAAAAACTTAACAGGTACATATATTATGTTTGTAAATGAGTTTCAAGAATAGTGATTTAATAATTTTTTGACCAACCTACAGGAATTATATTTACATGCCTGTGCATTCTGACATAAATATTTCTCACATTCCAAGAGACTGGAATTTCTGCTGGAACACACAGCAAGAGATAGCAATACATTTGAGGTCACTAATAACTTTAGACTATGAAGGAGTGTTTGTTTGCCCAGATGTTGCTGATTTGGTTTTTATAGGTCAAATTCATATTATATATTATTTCCAACCATTTCAACAAAAGTTGTGATCTCTCAGGATCCAGTAATATTTTTATTATGCATCACCATACTTTACCATTTTTATTATTTTATTGAATAAGAAACATGTCAATGGAGGTGGCAAATGGTGAAGAGAGTAGCAATTTGTTGTGACCTGTAGATTTATCCTAAATCGACATCATTTTATTCATAGAAGTCCTTTTTAAAAAATGACAAAGGTACTCTAAGATTGTGAGGAAGAGGCCAAAAATGGATATCCAAAATTACTATTTATGAGCAAGTCTAAAGGTTAGTCTTTCTGTCATCTCAGCTGCAGGGTATTTTCCTGCTCCTCTATGGTTTTTGACACACTCAGGATGTGGTTACAGCACTGTGTGTCTTGCACAGTAATAGACCGCAGAGTCCTCAGATGTCAGGCTGGTGAGCTGTAAGTAGGCTGTGTTGGAAGATGTGTCTGCAGTCATGGTGGCCTTGCCCTTGAACTTCTCATTGTAGTAAATACTACTACTTCCAGGAAGAATATATCCAATCCATTCCAGACCCTGTCCAGACCTGTCCTTTACCCAGCTCATATAGTAGCTGGTGAAGGTGTAGCCAGAAGCCTTGCAGGACATCTTCGCTGAGGCCCCAGGCTTCACTAGTTCAGCTGCAGACTGCTGCAGTTGGATCTGAGAGTAGACACCTGTAGAAGAAAAGACAGAGTGAATGTAATCGTCATCTCAGGACCTGTCTCCTCTTCAGATTTGGAAATGGTGAGCCCCTTACCTGCAGTTACTGACAGGAGAAAGAGAACGATCCAGCTCCATTCCATGGTTAGAGTCAGTATGTTCAGGGACTGTGGAGAGGACACTGATATGTTGTTTTTAGGGTGTGGACGTTCCTGTATTTAGTGTCATACATTCAAGTAATTTGCATATTCATGAGCAGGGTACTTCTTACATAAGAACCTAGTTCAGCTGGAGAACTACTGAAGGGGAAGGACAGAAAAGGCACATGGGTCAGGCAGCAGGATGCTCAACTCCAACTTTTAATCCTCTCAGAGGAAATGAATGCCATACACTTTTCCTGAGTCGTGTGCTCATATATGGAACATCGGAAAATAACCACTCAGCAGATTTATGGTCTGTGACTGTTGCTCGTCTTTGAGTGAATGTCATCAGATTGATTTACAGATGGTGGTTGTGAGGATGATGATGATGATGATGATGATGTCCATAATGATGATATGTGTGATGGAAAATTCCAAAAACAGTTAGTTTTTGAGAATTTAGAGCCTTCTTTCCTTTATATGTAATTAATACTTGCTTTTCAACAGTTTATATACTCAAAATTTCATGCAAATGCCCAAAAGTAAATATATTTCTGAAATACTTAGATCAATAATTATTGCACCACTCTCACCATTACCTAAATCACAGGAATAAACTATACTTGTGTCAACAAAGGATTTTATAACTAAAGCATCTGTGAAGTGTTTAACAAAGAATATTTACTGTGTTTGACCACAAAGACATCACATTACAATCACAGCAGGGTTGTCCAGTTAATATACTCAAGAAAAGAAACCACAGAGGATACAGAATCCCCTCCACACACATCTCATCTCTGTGGGGATTGTTAGCTTCATTACGCCCCCTGCTGGTCATGAGCTCCCATGCATGTTGGTTTGTCATGGCTCTCACTAAAGCTGCAAAATCTGGCTTAAGAAAAACCTTATCCCTGTAACTCCAGTGTTCACAGAGCTCAGCTTAAGGGATACAATGGCTCTAGTTTATCTAGGGATAATGATTTATGCATCAGAGATTTTAAGTTGTGCCACTATTACTATAATATCCCTCTCGAAGCCAGGTTCCTCCTTGGTTCAGTTGGAACCATCTCTTGCAGTTCCCGTTCCTAAAAATGTAATAACAGGAGAAAATAGTCTCTTTCCTGTTTTCTTCATGCTACCCCTGGGGCAGAGCTGCTTTGTTTAGAGGGTAAAACCTGCATTATTTAATAGACAAATTAAAGAGACTTCCATACTAACTTTACATAGGAGTGAAACTATTGATATAATAACTAACATGTTGAAACAGCTCAGGACCTGGCTGATGCTTAGAAGCTGACACATTTTTGAATATAGTGCTGAAATGGGCCTGTATTAATGAGAAAGGATAATTACTGAAAACTCTGCTTGGAGATAATGAAAAGAACCAACCAGATGAAAGGTCTGAATCTTAGAGCTCTGCAATGATCATTACTCCATATTTGCAGGACCAGAAATACAGATACTTTACCTCCAACACGGATTTCAGCTCTGAGATTATGTTGGGAAGATTCCTGAATTAAATCGAGTCCTGCATAGAAGTCAGGCTGCTCTTCCACTGCCTCAGTACCACAGCCACTGATAACTGCCTGCATAAGATGCAGGGTGGTGAGAATTAAAAAGAGGGATCCTTTCTCTTGAACCTCAAGGAGGATAGGCACCTCATCATGTATTTTGATAACATGCCTAGAAGTGACGCTTGAGTTCTGGATTATTGTTCTAGAACACATGACACAAGCATTATGAATGGCAAGCTTTTAATGATACAGTATCTGCTACAACAGTACTCACATAAGAAATTCTCTAAAATATTTAATTAGAAAACTTAAAAACAAACAAAAAAATGCTACCTTAGTGTCACTGCTTGTTGAGTGTTCTCTGTTTACTGTTGATCACTAAGTGATGGGACCTGGGAATTCAGGACTGTGTGCCTCTGTCAGAGTTACAGGATCAAGGCTGGACTGATTTTGATGAGGAAATTGATTAATTGCATGTCCTTCTCATGTATGGTGAGCCCTGTGTTTGAAGCCTTAGAGATTTGAATGCCTAGAGCAAATGAAAGAAAAAATACTGAGAAAATGAGAAAGAATTAAGTCACTATCTGTCCTTTAATGTGAAATTGGGCTTCTTTTTTGTTTGTCAATTTTTGTTATTGTTTCATTTCCCCTTTAATTAACAACAAATTATTTTATCATATGATATATTTTATTTATTATATCTGTCCTCCCTCCACTCCTTCCTATGCCTTGCCACCTCTTCTCCTGTCTGGATCCACTTACAACCGGTTTCTCAAAAGACATCTAAGAGGTATAAATAAATCTTAGCAAAATAGAATATAGTTAGCTAAAACAAAAGCCATTAAACTGAACTAGATGGGCTCTGATTCCTGTGCCTTCTCTTAGGACTCTTTCCCTTTTGTTGATTAAACTTGTCCAAGTTCAAACACTCAGCAGTCCAATAAAACTACTAAAATGGAAAGTATAATATATATACAAGGGATCAATACCAGATCAATGGTAGGCATGTGCATGCAAATTTAATTTTTGTGAGCTCATAGGACCATGGCTCAGTTGAGTTAAAGGCCTTCAAATCCTGGGTCTGCAATCACTTATGACTCTTATATTCTTTCTGCTTTGTCTTGACTAGTTCAAGGATTCCTCGAACTCTGAAGGATGGGATTTGATTTGAGTCAACCCATTTAGAACTGTGTGTTCCTGTTCTTTCAGGTAATGTCTAGCTGTTTGTCTCTGTTTCTGTTTACATTTGATGCAAGAAGGTTTTCTGCTGAAGCCTGAATCAGTTAGCTAAACACAATAATAAAAGGAGATGAAGAAAATGATAACTGGAATGGGATAAAACAGACAGAAGTAAAAGCACCAACCTCGACTCCTCACACACACCAGAAACACAGTGCCAGGGTCTTTTCTGGGATGAGGTACCTTCCCCAGCATGGAGAGGATAGAAGAAGGGTCTGTGCTCACAGAGTGGGCAGCACAGGAGATAAGGAATCAGTGAGGAGAAGGAAGCAGTCAGGCATGATATTTCGGGAATCTCACAGCTGAATTGCTAGCTATCAGGTCACTTCTGCAGCTCTGACTACCAATCAGTCCAATTCTGCTGCCCTGACTTACTAGCAATCAGCTTCTTTATTTACACAAGTTTCACAGAACAAAGACAGGCTAATCATTGTCCATGTGGAACAGAATATATGTTTGATTTATCATTACTTGTTCAGGATTACAAGTTCAGTCACAAAAAGAAAATAAATACAGAACAACTCATTCTTGTTTTTATTATCCCTAAAACTCTAAACATCACCTCAAAATCCAACCCATTTAATATATGACAGCCCACTTTTCAGCTGGGAAATTTTGTTGTTTGAAAGTCCTCTGCACAACCAAAACATAGCCAAACCAGTCTTTTTATGAATAGAAAATACTGATACCTAATTTCTTCTACTACATGTTTCACCATCTTCTCTATAATGTAGGAAAACTTTCTTTTAATCAAACTATGTTATTAATGAGGTCTATTTTTCCAAAGCTGTACCCTCTATGAACCCCTAATTTTAAAGTACATTTTCAGAGATTTCTCAGCATTTAACAAAAAGAGACTTTGAATATATAACCTCTTCTACTGGCCAGTGTTAGTTCTGCAACTTTTGGTTTTGGTTTTTTTTTTTTTTTTTCGCCAAGTCCTTTTTGTATATGCTTGAGATATTTAGGTATTTGTGGACTGCATAAGGGTATCCTGGGTCATGGTTGAGCAGGTACCTAGAACCCGGAGATTCTCCGTGGAATTCTGCATGAGAACCTGCAGGAGTTCGGTCCCTCCCATCATCTAGGATCCTGAAAAACAGTCACATCTCCATAGAGTCACATAGGCCAGGCTATAGGCCTCAGGCCCTAGGGATTTACATACTAATGAAGGCCAGAGGTCAGAGCAAATTAAACATGCCTCCCCCAGATCTTCCCCCAATCCTCCCCCTTTCTCTCTCCCTATATAACTCGGGACTGTCCTGAGTTTTGGGGGGATACGCCTAGATCCATCTATTATCCGCCATGACAATAAAACTTTTTGGAACCAAGGACTTCCTCGTGTTACTGGGGCCTGCCGCCGCCAAGGCCTCCGGGCCACTGGAACCATAAGATCTTCTTCCCTAATGTGGGACCCGCCATGGCAGAAGCCCCTCCGGGGCTTACGCTGCTGTGGCTGCCTTTTTAAATTTTCCCCACAGGTATTGAGGGAGATCTATCCCCAGCTTCAAGTAAAACAACCACACTGATCCTCACAGTGGATTCACAAAGTGGGGGAGCTTTGCTGAACGAATTATCTGAGAATACCAAAATTACATTTATGAAGTTGATTTGCATGATATATAACATATAATTGACCAATGAAATTCCTGCCTGATATAATGTATTCAGCATATGAGATTTCATCCCTATTAAGCATATGATATTCATATTTAAGGGGAAATGTTTCCTACAGGAACAACCAAAATTAATGTTCTGAATATAGAGAACTATTACTACATCAAACCCTGAGATTACCATGTTCCATTAGTATCTATGGGCTGGTTGATAATCACCCATTTAGCCAAAAGCAAACGCTCTACAGAACAAGAGTCACCTGCAGGTACCCAGTGCGAGACTGTGAGACATGATACTGAGTCAGCATGCAAATACGGGGACAAAAGGAAGTATGGAATGAAAGTTTTATGTATCATCTGAGAACCTGCTTCAGTTAACATGTACATACATTGAGTTGATTACTGAGTTCTCTGAAGAGTTGTCCAACTTACAGGAATTATACTTATATGACTGTGCATTCTGATATACATACATTACATTCTAAGAGACTAGGATTTCTGAACAACACAGCCAGAGTTTACAGCACACATTCAGGTCACTTAGGACTATGAGACAAGTTTTTATCTGATCAGATGTTATTTATGTACTTTGTAAATGTAGAATTCATATTCTACTTCATTCCAAACAACTCCGTTCAAAGTTTCAGTCTCTTGGAATCCAGAAATATTTTATCACTATGAATTATCATGCTATCTGTTTAATATTGTTTTATTAAGGAACAAAAAGGCCAACGAAATTGATCACTAGTGAAGAGACAGTCAAGATACAGTGTACCACAATAAACAGAAAAGCATTGCTTTATTCACAGATATAATGTTCAAAATTTGACAAATACCATATAATACTGTGGGAATGAGGCAGAAAAAGGGGCACTCAGAATGATTAATTGCAAGTAACTCTTCAGAATAATCTTATGCATCTTTAGTGTTCTAGGGGAATGTCATACTCCTTCGGGCTTTCTGACATACTCGGGACATGGTTTCAACACTGTGTCTTGCACAGTAATAGACTGCAGAATCCTCACATGTCAGGCTGCTGAGCTCTATGTAAGCTGTGCTGGAGGATTTGTCTGCAGTCAACATGGCCTTTCCTATGAACTTTTCATTGTACTTAGTTTCATCATTGTAAGGATAAATCCATCCAGTCCATTCCAGGCACTGTCCAGGCCTCTGCTTCACCCAGTTTATAACATAGTCAGTGAAGGTGTAGCCAAAAGCCTTGCAGGACAACTTCACTGAAGCCCCAGGCCTCATCAGCTCAGCTCCAAACTGCTGAGGCTGAACCTGGGAGTGGACACCTGTGGAGAGAAAGGCAGACTGGATGTCATAGTCCCTTCAAACTCTGTCTCCTTTTCAGATTGGGAAATGGTGAGCAGGTTACCCTGCAGTTACTGACAGGAGGTAGATTAAGACCCACCTCAATTTCATGGTTAGATTTCATGTGTACATAGACTGTGAAGAGGACACTGATCATAGGTTGTTCTCAGTGTGTGGACATCCTTATATTTACTGCCATAGATTCAATTAATTTACATATTCATGAGCATAGTATTTCTTAAATAAAGACCTACTCCAGCTGCAGAATAAGTGGACAGGAAAAAGTGAGAAGATATAATAGTTAGGCAGCAGGATACTCAGGTATTCAAGTCTTAATACTTACTTTGTGAGGCAATGCATCTCGTAAAATTTCCCTGAGCCATGAGCAAATGCTGTGCATTTAATGTCAGTTAATAAGCTCTCAGCAGGTTTCTGGCTTGTAACTATTGCTCCTCTTTTGGACAATATCATCAGATACCTTTTATGGTGGTTGTGATGATGATGAAATAATGGATAATTCCTTAAATGGTTAATTTTTGAGATTTTAGAGCCTTCTTTCAGAGATATGCAACAATATTTGCCTTTACAACAGGTTATATACTGAAAATCTCAATCAAATGACCAAAATGTTTACATATGAATGATTATTGCAGCACTATCGTCAATAACTAAATTATGGATGTAAGCTGTAAATCTGTAAATGTGTCAACAAGGGATTCTATCACCAAGTTTTATATATATATATATATATATATATATATATATATGCACAGAAGTTTTTAACAAGAAAGTAATAAGAAATTTATGTTGTTTTGGAAACATGGATGCAATTAGAGATAACTGTATTTTTTAAGACAATCTCAAAATCACATACTTTAAAATGAGACTGTTATTAGTGGCTCTTATCATTTCATAGATACATACAGCTATTTAAGCCAATACATGATGATGTCTCACTGAAATTGTCTAGTAGAATAAAGGGAAAATAGGGAGACAAGAGGTTACAGGAGAAATAAGCACAGTGTAAAAAATTCAGCTGTATGAAAATACTATACATATATGTAAATTATTCATTTCTAAATTTCATACAGATTTTGTTCTTTGAAATTTTCCATAATGTATGAAATATGCTATAATCAAACAGTGGTCTCAGGACTCTCACCACTGTCTACGACCACTAGGTTCCTGTGGTTCCCTTAGAGACCTTCCAAAGTGTCTCTTCCCAACACTCTGATGGCTATTGTTTCATTAACTAATAACACAGTGAGTTTAATCTTCCCATTAGACCAGCCACACAGAGGATACTAGAAGCAAAACTCCAACAGAAACAGAATAACTAAACCCAACAAAACAAAAGTAATTAATCATCTCACAGCAAACCTAAAAGAAGAGAATCACAGGGACAAAACACCACCTCTAAAAACAAAATTAATAGGAATAAACAGTCTTTGATCCTTAGTATCACTCAACATTCATGGATTCAATTCCCCTATAAAAAGGTACAGGCTAAAAGACTTAATAAGTAAACAGAAACCATCATTTATTTGTGTACAGAAAACACACCTCAGAAACAAATTCCAAGTAGATCAAGGACCTCAGCATAAAAGCAGATAAACTCAGCCTAGAAGAAGAGAAACTGGGTTATAGACTTGAACATTTGAAACAGAATAAAATTTCTTGAACAGAATACCAATGCCTCTGCTACTATGATCAATAATTAATAAACGGGACCTCAGGAAACTTAAATGATTAGTAAGGCAAAGGATACTGTCAATAAGTCAGAACAGCGACCTACAGATTGGGAAAAATCTTAATTAAGCCTACATCTGATAGAGGGCTAAGGTCCAAAATATATAAAGAACTCCAAAAGTTAAACTCAAAAAAAAAAAAAAGCAAAGCAAAAAAAAAAAAAACCAGAAAAACAAACAAAATAATCTAAAAATGGGATTCAGTTAAACAGAATTATTAACGGAAGAATTTTAAATGACTGAGAAGCACTTAAAAAAAATGTACAACATGCTGTCATCAGAGAAATTCACATCAATGTGACCCTGAGATTACACCTGGCACCAATTAGAATGGAAAAGATCAAAAACACAACCACTCTGGAAATCAACCTTCTTCCTCAGAAAATTGGAAATAGGTCTACCTGAAGACCCAGCTATACCACTTCTGGACATATACACAAGAGATGCTCCACCATACCTCAAGGACCCATGCTCCACTCTGTTCTTAGGAGCCTTATTCATAATAGCCAGAAACTAGAAATAACTCAGATGTTCCTTAATGAAAGAAGAGAGACTGAAAATGTAGTTCATTTTCAAAACTAAACACTATTCAGCTACTAAAAATGAGAACATCAAGAATTTTGCATACAAAAGGATGCAACATGAGAATATCATCCTAAATTACATAACTCAGACCCAGAAAGAACTGTATGGTATTACTCTCTTATAAGAGGATATTACTCATAAAGTACAGGATATCCAGGCTATCATCCACAGACCAAAGGAAACTGGATAATAAGAGTCCAAGGGAGGACATATGAATCTCACTCAGAAAGGGAACCAAAATAGTAATCAGAGGGGGATGGAGAGAGAAAACTGAATGTAAGGGGTGGTGAGGAAGGGTATATGGGAATTAGGAAATGTACAAAAAAAAGGAATGAAAAGTTTTTAAACATTACTTTCTGATAATATTATCCTCAATCTGAACTACTGGCAGCCTGCTAGCCTGGAGAGGGTAGTGGCAGGGGCACAGAGTAGGACTCAACTGACCAAGGACACATCCCAGGAGGAGCACATTCCTTAGCCAGAAGACATTTGCCAGATTAACATTCAGAGGAGGAAGGGAAAAGTAAATTAACATTCCTCAGACCAAAGTAGATTAACATTCCTCAGTTCCAAAGGAGGGTGAGAAATGTCCAGAGCACATAGACACATTGCAAAGAAGGGACCAATCCTTCGAACTAACAGACAAGGGAGGTCCTTGCTACCACATTCCCCAAAGAACAATCAGTTTAAAAGTCACACTGTTCCACCAGTTATATCGTGCCTAGTCACTGTCCACCCCTTAAACTGTATAAAAACTGCTCATAGCTCCAACTCAGGGTTCTCTTCTTACGTGCATGCAAAAGAACCCCAGTGAACTGGTTATTATTATTGTTGTTGTTGTTATTATTATTATCATTAAACCTCATGTTTTGCAGTGAATCCTCTTTCCCTGTGTGTTTCTGGGGGAGCACATCCCCTGGTTTGGATCTGAGAGTCCAACAATGGCTTTAAAGTCCAAGGGTCTCAAGGCTTTCTGGCTGTCTGACCAGTAGTGAAGTGCTAGTGATAACTTCTAAAAAGTCCTAAAAACTTCTGAGGGTAAAAGACTGCAGACTTAGGTGATTAGCACCTGTAGCCTAACAGCATAGGATTAGGCAATGTGTCCTTTGTTCTATTACAGCAGGAACTGGTGGGCTCTAACTTATGTCTGGTAGTCTGAAATGGCAGGAAGAAAATTATTATACGCACTTAGCAAAATTATTATAGAGTTTATTACTAAATTGTAAAAAGTTTCCTATGAAAGCTATCTAAGGGGAAAAGTGGAAAGGTCCTAAGTGGGGAAAAGGAAAAAATTCTAACAAAGGAAAAAGTTTTAGTGAAAAAATTCTAGGCAGAGAAAAAAGAAAGGAAGGTATGAATGGCTAACTATGACTACTATATCTCCAACTACCCTACTATTCTCTTTGTCTTTGTCTTCAGTACTTATGCATCTCTCAGAGTACATGGTAACATATTACAAAGTTCATCACAAGTTCACACCAAAAATCAAATCATAAATTGAAATAGAATTTTACAACAGAGAATGTTTACATGCATATCCATTAGGAGTAATTATCTGACTAAACATCTATCACCTGTCCAGTGCTACAGGTTCACTGAAGGCTTAAAACTATAAGAAATTAGTGAAGTGTTGTATAGATAATCTAAGGCAATATTTTCTCTTCTGTCCTACCACCTATAATAAATGAAGAGTTCCCTTTAAGTGAGCTTTGGTTAATTGTTTTACAACCTTATTGGAATGTGGTCTGACTAGGAGAAAGTCTGGTTACTATCTAAGGACAATTAACTAATGATACTCTGGAGACTGGCAAACTTCTCATTGCAGGTTTAACTATCAGAAAGAATTGTAATACCAGACCCACTATAAAAAGAGCTAAATAATCATTGATACAATTTTAGGAATTCTTATAAGATCATCATTAAGACTTAAGAAATCATCTATTTGTCTATATAGCAACACTACAAGACAGTACATCTTCGTGGGTCTGCAGAGATCTGCTCCAAAGGGGTGTGCTATTGCTTAGTGATTGTTACATAAGTTTAATAAATAATAATAATAATAATAATAGGAAAATTATATTAATAGTAGGAATCTTTCTCTAAGGAAATCCCTCACAGACTTGCTGGATGAGGGCAAATTTCTATAGAATAGCAAAAACCCAGGATAGCAAAAACTGTTCTCAACACAGAAGAACTTCTGAGGGAATCACCATCCCTGATCTCTGTACTACAGAACAATGGTGATAAAAACTTCACAGTATTGGTCCAGAGATAAGCAAGAAACTCAATGAAATTGAATTGAAGAACCAGAAATGAAGCTACCTACCTATGGTTACTTGATCTTTGATGACGAAGTTAAAACCATTAACTGGATAATGACAGCATTTTCAACAAATGGTGCTGGCTCAACTGGAGGTCAGCATGTAGAAGAATGCAAATCGATCCATTCTTATCTCCTTGTACAAAGCTCAAGTCCAAGTGGATTAAGGACATTTGCATAAAACAAAATACACTGAAACTATAGAAGAGAAAGTAGGGAAAAGCCTCGAATCCTTGGGCACAGGGGAAAAGTTCCTGAACAGACCACCAATGGCATATGCTCTAAGATCAAGAATTGACAAATGGGAACTCATAAAACTGCAAAGTTTCTGTAAGGCAAAAGACACTGTCAATAGGACAAAATGGCAACTAACAGATTGGAGAAAAATCTTTACCAATCCTACTTCAGATAGAAGGCTAATTTCCAATATATACAAAGAACTCGAGAAATTACACTCCAGACAATCAAATAACCCTACTAAAAATAGAGCACAAAGCTAATCAAAGAATTCGCAACTGAGGAAATTTAAGGGTCAGAAACACCTAAAGAAATGTTCAACTCCCTTAGTCATCAGGAAAATGCAAATCAAAAGAACCCTGAGTTTCCACTTCACATCAGTAGGAATGGCTAAATTAAAAAACCAGGGGATAGCAGATGCTGGCAATCGTGTAGAAAAAGAGATACACTCCTCCATTGTTGATAAAATTGCAAGCCGTTACAACTACTGAAAATATTTCTAGCAATTCCTCAGAAAATTAGACATAGTGCTACCTGAGGACCCAGATATACCAGTCCTGGGAATATACGCAAAAGATATTCCACATATAACAAAGACATATGCTCCTCTATGTTCATAGCCTTATTTATAACAGCCAGAAGCTGGAAAGGTCTCAGAAGTCCTTCGGCACAGAAATGGATACAGAAATGGTATATTTACATAATGAAGCACTACTCAGCTATTAAAACAATGAATTTATAAAATTTTTAGGCAAATGGATGGAACTAGAAAATATCAGCCTGAGTGAGGTAGCATAATCACAAAAGAACACACATTTTATACACTCACTGATAAGTGGTTATTGGCCCAAAAGCTCACATTACCTAAGGTACAACACACAGACTACATGAAGCTTAAGAAGACAGAACACCAAAGTTTGAGTGCTTTGGTTCATCTCGGAAGGAGTAACAAAACACTCATGGTAGCAGGTATGGAGATCAGTGTGGAGCAGAAACTGGATAATAGGCCTTCTGGAGACTGCCCATGTGGGGATCCATCCTATGTGCAATATCAAACTGCAGACATGGTTGTGGATGCTAGGAAGTACATGATGATAGCAGCCTGACACAGCTGTCTCCTGAGAGGCTCTGCCAGAGCCTGACTTATACAGAGGCAGAAACTTGCATCAAACCATTGAACTGATCATTGGGTCCCCAAGGAAGAAATTAAAGAGAAGATTGAAGGAGACCAAGGGGCTTGCACCCCCAAGGGGCTTCCAGCCCCAGCAAGCAGAAGTACTCAGCAGCTTCAGTCATGTGGCTCTGGCTTTGAGTCCAATATAGAAGCAATTACTGGGACAATTGATGCTGGTTAGCTGGAGCAAACAAATTAATGGTGATTACAAAGAGACCAGCATCAATGAGGTGAAATATTTTGGAAAGTGTTTTCTGAGAACACAAAATATGCTGTGTTTCAGAGATAGCCAAGGATGTAACTAGCTACAGCTATACTTGGTAATGTGTAAGAGGCATCAAGGTGGTATGGTTTTGAAGGCATTAAGGGATCATGAAGAGTAGCTGAGGCTTGGCACAGTGAGTGCCCCTAGAAGGCAATTGGTGAAGGTTCAGCTTCAGTTATAGTTGATGGCACAGGACTGAAGGGGTCATGCAAAGGATCTGTGGCTTGTCACTATGAAGAGAGCTTATGAGAGGCTATTGGTGAAGCCTATTTTCATCAGAAGTCCCTAGTGTATTGGAGATGCCATTACAATGGGATGATCACCAAGAACAGCAGCAGGAGTGGCTTAGTTCAATCTTTGCTTAGAGTGCTACAGAGGGCAGAGCTGGAGAATTGACACCAGTTTTTAGGAGGAGTCCAGAAGATCACGTGTGGGTACCAGACATTGAAACAACAAGC
>NW_021618650.1:0-1235 GCF_004785775.1 Grammomys surdaster | reverse complement strand
ATTTTTATCATGAAACTGAAAACAAGCTTCCAATATTGCTGTTGTGGAACATTTCCAGTCTTTTTGGAATAATTCTGTTCTGAGTGTCATTGAATTTACCATCCGTTTGACATAGAATGAATACATAATACAGAAAGCAATGGCTTTCTTAAGTCTACTAAAGTCTAACATTCATTAAAGGATTCCATGTAATGTTTCCATAACCTGCAAAGTAGGGTGCTATGCCACAACTGGTTAAACTAAGGTGGTTTTCCAACAATCATGAGCCCCCCCAATTTCAGGTTCCTTATGGGATGGTGTGTTAGGCCCTTGTCAAAATTCTTCAGGCTGTGTCTGACTATTGTTCTTCTTCTTGTTGGTATGTTACTCTAACATTCATGCAAGGCTTTCATCTTATGGATCCACTTTTCAATTGAGCTGCTACATTAAGCCATTATGGTTAATAAGAAGAAAGTCAAAAGTATCAATAAGAAATAATCATAATCAATATTGAACTAATTGCAGTGAAGTCTTTAGCTTTTCCTTTTCTGCTTTCTACTTAAAGGATGACTGCAAGACATTACCATGATCAGGCGTAGTCCATGAGCTCAACTGATGCTCCAAAGGTGGGGAACAGAGATTGTGCTTGTTACCTGAAATGAGGGACTAAGCAATGGTGTTCAGCCTGCCAGTGCCCATTTCACATCACTCTGTCGCTGCAGAGGATCCCAAGTTGTGCACCCATCTGCCCTGGAGCCAGGTCTAGGACCACAAATGCAGGGTAACAGTGCTGGTTTCCCTCTACACAGTGATGCTGGATTCTCCGCTAATGCAACACTCAGAGAAGCTAGAGATTGTCATAGGAAGAGAATGCTAGCAGCAGTGGATATTACTCAGTTGTTCAGACAGTGTTACAAAAGATAGATAGACCAAGGTCCTTAGAATAGAAAGATCATTTCTACTTCTACTCTGTCTTCTCAGAATGAAAGGCTGGAAGGGAGAGAATGGCAAGAGTTTTATAATAGACAAGTGTTGGTAGGTGTGGCCTTGGATATTTCAGTGGTGTTTTGCTTTGTTTTATTTTGTTGTGCTTTCTTCTCTTCTGAAACAGGGTCTCAGGTATAACATGTCATCTTCTACCTGGCTTGCCAGGTTATTCTTGAGCTCAGAGAATTCTGTTTCCACTTTCCAAAAGCTAGGCTTACAATTGGGGCTTGCAAGGACTGTGGGGACAGGTCCAGTCACTGACAGAGTTG
>NW_021618649.1:0-1031 GCF_004785775.1 Grammomys surdaster | reverse complement strand
CCCCTGGGAAGCACCATAAAAAGAGGCCCATTCTTTTTTTTTTTTTTTTTAGTGGATATTTTCTTTATTACATTTCAAATGATCTCCCCTTTCCAGGTCTCTTTTTTTTTTTGTGACAATTGTTGTATTTTTGTTTGTTTGTTTATTTATTTATTTACAGTCCTTTTTATTTAATTTTTTTGCCCATGCCTTTAATCCCAGCACTTGGGAGGCAGAGGCAGGCAGATTTTTGAGTTCGAGGACAGCCTGGTCTACAGTGAGTTAGGACAGCCTGGGCTATAAAGGGAAACCTTTATAGCCCGGTAGGAGGTGGCGGACCCTCTAGAATGTACCAGAGACTGGGGAGGTGAGAGACTCTCAGGACACAAAGGGAAGGAGCTTACATGAAATGCCCTACAGTGGAGAGAGGGAACTTGTAGAGTCCCCCTCCAGTAGAAAGACAAGACAGCAAGTGAGGGATGGGATTGCCATCCCACAGCAAAAACAAAACAAAGCACAAACACAACACAACTCCCCCCCCAAAAAAAAAAACCAAACCAAAATAATCAAAACGCTGACCCAGAATTGTTCCTGTCTGAAAGAACTGCAGCGACAAAAATGGAGAGGAGTCCGAGGAAAAGGAGGTCCAATTACAGGCCCAAATTGGGATCCAGCTAAGGAGAGGCACCAGACTGACACTATTACTGAGGCTGTTGTGTGCTCACAAAAAGGGCCTATCATGACTGTCCCCTGAAAGACACAACAAGCAGCTGAAAGAGTCAGATGCAGATATTTATACCCAACAAATTGACAGAAGCTGCTGACCCCTGTGGTTGAGTTAGGGAAAAACTGGAAAAAGCTGAGGAGGTGGGCAACCCTATAGGGGACTAGCAGTCTCAACTAACCTGGACCCCTGAGATCTCTATGACTTCCCTCTCTCCACTGATGGGATATTTCTATGCATTCTGCTGGCCCTCGGGGCTTTTCTGCTCTCTCCCTCTACTCTCTGTCAGGAAGCACTTCCAGGCAAACACAATAGCATCTGATATTGA
>NW_021618648.1:0-5013 GCF_004785775.1 Grammomys surdaster | reverse complement strand
ACTGATTTCCAAAGTGGTTGCACCATCTTGCAGTCCCACCAACAATGGAGGAGTGTTCCTCTTTCTCCACACCCTCGCCAGCATCTACTATCACCTGAGTTCTTAATCTTAGCCATTCTGACTGGTGTGAGATGGAATCTCAGAGTTGTTTTGATTTGCATTTCCCTGATGACTAAGGACACTGAACATTTCTTTAGGTGCTTCTCGGCCATTCGAGTTTCTTCCGTTGAAAATTCTTTGTTAAGCTCTATACCCCATTTTTTAATAGGGTAATTTGGTTGTCTGGAGTCTAATTTCTTGAGTTCTTTGTATATATTGGATATTAGCCCTCTATCAGATGAAGGATTGGTAAAGATCTTTTCCCAATTTGTTGGTTGTCGTTTTGTCCTATTGACAGTCTCCTTTGCCTTACAGAAACTTTGCAATTTTATGAAGTCCCATTTGTCAATTCTTGATCTTAGAGCATATGCCATTGGTGTTCTGTTCAGGAACTTTTCCCCTGTGCCCAAGTATTCGAAGGTCTTCCCCACCTTCTCTTCTATTAGTTTCAGTGTATCTGGTTTTATGTGGAGGTCCTTTATCCACTTAGACTTGAGCTTTGTACAAGGAGATAAGAATGGATCAATTTTCATTCTTCTACATGTTGTCCTCCAGTTGAACCAGCACCATTTGTTGAAAATGCTGTCCTTTTTCCACTGGACAGTTTTAGCTCCTTTGTGAAAGATCAAGTGACCGTAGGAGTGTGGGTTCATTTCTGGGTCTTCAATTCTATTCCATTGATCTTCCTGCCTGTCTCTGTACCAATACCAGGTAGTTTTTATCACTATTGCTCTGTAGTACAGCTTAAAGTCAGGAATGGTGATTCCTCCAGAAGTTCTTTTATTGTTGAGAATAGTTTTCGCTATCCTGGGTTTTTTGTTATTCCATATGAATTTGAGAATTTCCTTTTCTAACTCTGTGAAGAATTGAGTTGGGATTTTAATGGGGATTGCATTGAATCTGTAGATTGCTTTTGGCAAGATGGCCATTTTTATTATATTAATCCTGCCAATCCATGAGGATGGGAGATCTTTCCATCTTCTGAGATCTTCTTCAATTTCTTTCATCAGGGACTTGAAGTTCTTGTCGTACAGGTCTTTCACTTGCTTGGTTAGATTCACACCAAGGTATTTTATATTATTTGCAACTATTGTGAAGGGTGTCATTTCCCTAATTTCTTTTTCAGTCTGTTTATCTTTCATGTAGAGGAAGGCTACTGATTTGTTTGAGTTGATTTTATAACCAGCCACTTTGCTGAAGTTGTTTATCAGGTTTAGGAGTTCTCTGGTGGAAGTTTGGGGGTCACTTAAGTATACTATCATATCATCTGCAAATAGCGATATTTTGACTTCTTCCTTTCCTTTTTGTATCCCTTTGACTTCTTTTTGTTGTCTAATTGCTCTGGCTAGGACTTCCAGTACTATATTGAATAGGTAGGGGGAGAGTGGGCAGCCTTGTCTAGTCCCTGTTCTTAGTTGGATTGCTTCAAGTTTCTCTCCATTTAGCTTGATGTTGGCTACTGGTTTGCTGTAAATTGCTTTTACTATGTTTAGGTATGGGCCTTGAATTCCTGATCTTTCCAAGACTTTTATCATGAAGGGATGTTGAATTTTATCTAATGCTTTCTCTTCATCTAGTGAGATGATCATGTGGTTTTTTTCTTTGAGTTTGTTTATATAGTGAATTACATTGATGGATTTCTGAATATTGAACCATCCCTGCATTCCTGGGATAAAACCTACTTGATCATGATGGATGATTGTTTTGATGTGTTCTTGGATTCGGTTTGCTAGAATTTTATTGAGTATTTTTGCATCAATGTTCATAAGGGAGATTGGTCTGAAGTTCTCTTTCTTTGTCGGGTCTTTGTGGGGTTTGGGTATGAGTGTAATTGTAGCTTCATAGAACGAATTGGGTAGTGTTCCTTCTGTTTCTATTTTGTGGAATAGTTTGAAGAGAATTGGTATTAGGTCTTCCTTGAAGGTCTGATAAAATTCAGCACTAAAACCATCTGGTCCTGGGCTTTTCTTAGTGGGGAGACTTTTAATGACTGCTGCTATTTCCCTAGGGGTTATGGGACTATTTAGATGGTTCGTCTGCTCCTGGTTTAACTTTGGGACCTGGTATCTGTCTAGGAAATTGTCCATTTCTTCCAGCTTTTCCAGTTTTGTTGAGTATAGGCCTTTGTAGTAGGATCTGATGATTTTTTAAATTTCTTCAGTTTCTGTTGTTATGTCTCCCTTTTCAGTTCTGATTTTATTAATTTGGATACTGACTCTGTGCCCTCTGGTTAATCTGGCTAACGGTTTATCTATCTTATTGATTTTCTCAAAGAACCAACTCCTGGTTTTATTGATATTTTGTATTGTTCTTTCTGTTTCTATTTGGTTGATTTCAGCCCTGAGTTTGATTATTTCCTGCCTTCTACTCCTCCTGGGTGTATTTGCTTCTTTTTGTTCTAGAGCTTTTAGTTGTGCAGTCAACTTGTTAGTGTGTGCTCTTTCCACTTTCTTTTTGTAGGCACTTAGAGATATGAGTTTTCCTCTTAGCACTGCCTTCATGGAGTCCCACAAGTTTTGGTATGATGTGTCCTCATTTTCATTGAATTCTAAAAAGTCTTTAATTTCTATCTTTATTTCTTCCTTGAGCAAGTCATCATTGAGTAGAGAGTTGTTCAGTTTCCATGTGCACGTGGGTTTTCCATTGGTTTTGTCATTATTAAAGACCAGTCTTATTCCGTGGTGATCTGATAAGATGCAAGGGATTATTTCAATCTTTTTGTATCTGTAGAGGCCTGCTTCGTGACCAATTATATGGTCTATTTTGGAGAAGGTACCATGAGGTGCTGAGAAAAAGGTATATTCTTTTGTTTTAGGATGAAATGTTCTATAGATGTCTGTTAAGTCCATTTGGTTCATAACTTCTGTTAATGTCAAAGTGTCTCGGTTTAGTTTCTGTTTCCATGATCTGTCCATTGCTGAGAGTGGGGTGTTGAAATCCCCCACTATTATTGTGTGAGGGGTAATGTGTGTTTTGAGCTTAAGTAAAGTTTCTTTTATGTATGTAGGTGCCCTTGCATTTGGAGCATAGATGTTCAGGATTGAGAGTTCACCTTGGTAGATTTTTCCTTTGATGAGTATGAAGTGTCCTTCCTTATCTTTTTTGATTAATTTTGAATGAAAGTCGATTTTATTTGATATTAGAATGGCTACTCCAGCTTGTTTCTTGGGACCATTGGATTGGAAAATTGTTTTCCACCCTTTTATACTGAGGTAGTGTCTGTCTTTGTCACTGAGGTGCGTTTCTTGTATGCAGCAAAATTCTGGGTCTTGTTTGTGTATCCAGTCTGATAGTTTGTGTCTTTTTATTGGGGAATTGAGACCATTGATGTTAAGAGATATTAAAGAAAAATGATTGTGGCTTCCTGTTATTTTTGCTATTAGAGGTAAAGTTATGTTTGTATAGTTATCTTCTTTTGGGGTTGTTGGAAGATTACTTCCTTGCTTTTTCTAGGTTGTAGTTTCCCTCCTTGTGTTGGCGTTTTCCATCAATTATCCTTTGAAGTGCTGGGTTTGTGGGAAGATATTGTGCAAATTTGGTTTTGTCATGGAATATCTTGGTTTCACCATCTATAGTGATTGAGAGTTTTGCTGGGTATAGTAATCTGGGCTGGCAATTGTGTTCTCTTAGGGTCTGTATGATGTCCGTCCAGGCTCTTCTGGCTTTTATAGTCTCTGGTGAAAAGTCTGGTGTAATTCTTATAGGTCTGCCTTTGTATGTTACTTGACCTTTTCCCCTTACTGCTTTTAGTATTTTTTCTTTGTTTTGTGCATCTGATGTTTTGATTATTATGTGACGGGAGGTATTTCTTTTCTGGTCTATTCTATTTGGTGTTCTGTAGGCTTCTTGTATGTTTATGGGCATCTTGTTCTTTAGGTTAGGGAAGTTCTCCTTAATAATTTTGTTGAAGATATTTACTGTCCCTTTAAGTTGGGACTCTTCATTTTCATCTATACCTATTATCCTTAGGTTTGGTCTTTTCATTGTGTCCTGGATTTCCTGGATGTTTTGAGTTAGGAGTTTTTTGCATTTTGCATTTTCTTTGACAACTGTGTCAATATTTTCTACCATATCTTCTGCATTTGAGATTCTCTCTTCTATCTCTTGTATTCAGTTGGTGATGCTTGTGTCTATGACTCCTGATCTCTTTCTTAAGTTTTCTATTTCCATGGTTGTCTCCCTTTGAGCTTTCTTTATTGTTTCTATTTCCATTTTCAGATCCTGAATGTTTTTGTTTAATTCCTTCTTTGTGTTTTCTTGCATTTCCTTAAAGGATTTCTGTGATTCCTCTTTAAGGGCTTCTATCTGTTTACTTGTACTCTCCTGTATTTCTTTAAGGGAATTACTTAATTTCTTCTTATAATCCTCTATCATCATCATGAGAAGTGATTTTTAATTCTGAATCCTGCTTTTCAGGTGTGATGGGGTGTTCAGGGCTTGCTATATTGGGAGAACTGGGTACTGATGATGCCAAGAAACTTTGGTTTGTGTTGCTTATGTTCTTGCGCTTGCCTTTCGCCATCTGGTTAACTCTAGTGTTGCCTGCCCTCACTGTGTAAGACTGGAGTCTGTATTTCCAGTTATCTTGCTTGTTACAGAGCTTCTCAGATCCAGATGTCTCTGTAGTCTTATGATCCTAATCTTGGTGTCTGCTGCTCTGAGTGCAGTGGCTCCTCTAGGATGACTCAGGAGTCAGTATCTCCACAGGACAGGAGTAGATCAACTCAGTGTCAGCTGCTCTGAGTGCAGTGGCTCCTTGGCTGCTCTGAGTGCAGAGGCTCCTCTAGGTTGACTCAGTCAGTATCTCCACAGGACAGGAGCAGACCAACTCTGTGTCTGTCCCAGCCCACAGGACCAGGAAGGGGAGGAAGGGAAGTGGAATTCCGGAGGGGCGGGGTTTGGGTAGCTGCTGTG
>NW_021618647.1:1303-3889 GCF_004785775.1 Grammomys surdaster | reverse complement strand
TTCATCATGTACTAATCTGACATCATTAATTAATAATGATATAGAATTTTTGTCCTAACAAATTAAAGATATTATAATTTAAAATGTAAGGATTAAATTGAGGATAATATTAATTAACATCCTAATCAAAACCAGTTGCTTAGTGTTCTGTATATTTTAGTGGTGTAGAATATTGACATTTGTGATATACATTTTATGTGAAGGGTATTGTTTTGTACTCTTTGCTTTGTTTTGTAGCTTTTTATAGGGTATATATTATAGGTAATTTTAAAAGGCAAACTAATCCCTTCTTTGTCAGAGTTATCAATAAATATATTATTACTGCCTTCTATTAATCCAGCCTTGCTATGATCATTATTCATTTTATTTTATTCTGGGATGGTATCATTCTTACTCTACATAAACTCATTGATAATACCAACAGAATCTTGTCTCAAAAAATTAATTTAATTGCTTTAGACAAATGTCAAGACAGCAGTTAAGAAATGTATATATCCTGAGCAGAGAAACCCTGAGATTTTCTCAGTGTATGGTGTATGTGTATGAGTGTGTTTTTGTGTGTGTGTGTCTGTTTGTGTGTGTGTGTGAGTCTGTGTGTGTGTATGTTTGTGTGTGTTACATGGATACAATCACTGTCATTTCCAGGAACATAACGTTGAGTATATGGAAAAGTACTAAGTTGGTGATGAGATTGAGGAATTTAGATGAAAAATCCAACTCAGCACATATTTGGATATTCAATTTGTGTGCTGAAGATAGTCTACTATACAGTTCTCCCAAGTAGATGTTTTATTCAAAATATTTCTCTCCTAGAGAGATATTTTGACACAACAGTCCGTTCTATTAATGGAAACATGGTGAAAACGACAATTTTAAGACAATATTTTTTAATCAAGAAATAATGCTTTGAATCTTTTAATTGAATAGTATTAATAATTTTATTAAGGATGAAAAATGTCAGTGAGGTATTAATTATTATATCAGTAAGACTTGAAAAATAACATTTTATGAATATAGACAGAAAGATGTTCGTGAAAAATGTAAAGTGTGGTTAGAATTGTGTCTGTCACAATTCTATCCAGAGAGTTTTTGGAACTCCAGGAAAGAACTGTCTTGAAAGATAGCTGTCTGAAATCTGTCTCCAGCAGAACATAGGAAATCAGCCTGTAATTCATGATTTGACTTTGAGTTATTCATTCATTACTGCCAGATAACCCTTCCTGAGACTGTCTCTGCAAGTTGAGGCTAGTCCTTTGTAGTTCATTCAATTTTGGTTTCTTGACCTGTGTGGAGGAATTTTATTTCTATGAATTCAAAGTTGTAAATTGTTGGCCTTAATTTTGGGAAAAAGGGATTTTTATTGAGAAAATGCTTTGAAATGAATAGGTGATAAAAAATTAGAATACACATATAGATATATATTGGATATATTTTATGTACATGTATACATACATAAATAAATATTTACATATATGCATAAGTAGTATATGAAAGTATTTTACGAATAGGATTCCATATCTATCTATCTATCTATCTATCTATCTATCTATCTATCTATCTATCTATATCTCATCTTGGTTCATTTCTATGTACTTATATCTATCTATCCTCCATCTATAAGTATATTAATATATATAGGATATAAATGATATAAGTATTGATTGTGTGTATATATATATGTATATATATGTATATATGTATATATATATATATGTATATGTATATGGGATATAGATATATTTATAGGTATAGATAATAATGGGTAGTGTCTATGATTGGATATAGTGTATTCCAATATTTTCAGTATTTGGTTTTAGTGTTTACTATTTTTAATCCCTTTTAGATAGTTTTTGTAAAATGTAAAAACCATAGTTTTGACTTTATCATTTCTGGATGCTTTAATTAGACATTTGAGGATATATATATATATATATATATATATATATATATATATATGCTAAAATTAGGATTAACTTGACTTATTTGTATTGTTCTACTTGTTTCTAATTGGTCGTGTTCAGCCCAGAATTGATTACTTCCTGTTGTTTATTCTTCATAGATGTATTTACTACTACTCCTTTTCCTAATCTTTCTCTTTCTCCTTCTCTTTCTCCTTCTCTTTCTCCTTCTCCTTCATCTTTTCATCCTCCTTCTCCTCCTCCTCTTCCTCCTCCTCCTCCTCCTCCTCCTCCTCCTCCTCCTTCCTCTTTAAACCAGTCAGGTATATGATTAAATTGTTAGTATGAGCACTCTAATTTCTTCATGAAGGCACTTAGTATTTTGAATTTTCCTCTTAGTCAAACTTTGATTTGGTTTTACAAGTTTGATAATGCTATCTCTTTGTTTCTATTAAATTCTAGAAATCCTTTAATTTCTTTCTTTATTTCTTTCCTGATCCATTGATTTTTTTTCTTTTTTTTTAATTGGATATTTTATTTACATTTCATATGTTATCCCCTTACCCCATCCCCCACCCACCTGGGAACCCCCCATCCCCTTACCCCTCCACATTCTTCTCCATGGATGTAACCCCCACCTACCCCCCACTCCCACTTCCCCACCCTCAAACTTCCCACCCCCTGGGGC
>NW_021618647.1:0-1203 GCF_004785775.1 Grammomys surdaster | reverse complement strand
CTCAAAATTCCCACCCCCTGGGGCATCCAGCCTTCATGAGGTCAAGGATCTCATCTTCCCCCTGTGCCCGGCAGGGCCCTCCACTCTTACATATTCAGCTGAAGCCCTGGATCCCTCCATAAGTGCTCCCAGGCTGGTGGTTTAGACCCTGGGAGCTGTGGTTGGTTGGTATTGTTGCTCTCCTCATGGTGCCACAAACCCTTTCAGCTACTTCAGTCCTCACTCTAACTCCTCTAACTCCTCCTGATCCATTGATAATTGGGTACAGAACTGATTAGTCACCATGAGTTTGTAAGCTTTCATTGGTTGTTGAATTGCAGCTGTAATCCATAGTGGTCTGATTAGATTCAAGGAGTTATTTTAATTTTCTTTTATATTTGATTTATAGGTGAAGCTTTTTTGATTTATAAACTTTTATCATTTCATTAACTCTCTGTTTGGTTTCTTTCTTGACTACCTATTGTTGGTGAAAACGAAGTGGTAAAGTCTCTCTCTGTTAATACAGGGTGGTGTTTTGTGATTTAAGATTTAGTGATAATTCAGCTATGAATGTGGGTGCTTGAGTACATGCATTATTTTCAGATGTCATTTTGGTGGATTTTTCCTTTAATTAATTCTGTTGAAAGTCTATTTTTATTACCTACTAATATGCCTGCTTGAGTTGGATCTTGGTGATGTTTGCTTGGAAAAATTTTTCAGTCCTTAATTCTGTGGTAACTTACATATTTTTGTGAATATATGTTTTTTTTTTATGCAGCACAATAATGGATCCAATTTTCAAATCAATTCTGTTTGCCTGTATCTTTGTACTGGTGAATAGATGAATAAATATCATTAGTATTGTGAAACTTTAATGACTAATGACTTTCAATTTCTGTTGTGTTAATGTTTGTGGTATTAGTGTATGTGTGTGTGTGTGTGTGTGTGTGTGTGTGTGTGTTTGTGTGTATGTATGTATGTATGGTGTGGAATTATTTATTTTTTCTGTGTTCTTGTTCATTTAACTTTATTTTTTGTAGTTTTTTATAATATTTTATGTAGTATTGGATTTGTAGACAAATGTACTATGAAGTTGGTATTGTCTTGGGGTACTTTGTTCTCTTCATCTACAGTGATTGAGAGTTTTGCATATGAATAGTACTATAAGGTGGTATCGTTGGTTTCTTAGGTGCTGTAAGACATTTGTCCAAGCCCTTCTAGGTT
>NW_021618646.1:0-15168 GCF_004785775.1 Grammomys surdaster | reverse complement strand
CTGCTCCTCCTGCTCCTCCTGCTCCTCCTGCTCCTCCTGCTCCTCCTCCTGCTCCTCCTCCTCCTCCTCCTCCTCTTGCTCCAATCAAGGAGGATTCCTTGCTCAGTCCATTATTCCCTCGGAGCAGAGTAAACTATATGTCCCACAGGCAGAAGGCTTCCAAGGGTATTAACAATTAAGAGAGATTTTAGGACACAAAAGAAGATTTTTTTGTGTGTGATTTCATACTGATGTCAGGAAAACCGGAATTAATATTCACCTGCTATGCATTGTAATGGTCTCAAAATCACTGAAGGAGCATCCAAGACTCAGATAATATGCAAAAATAGAAAGGTCTTATTCTGCAGAAGTAACTAGCATGTGGGTCTCAACTATATTTTAAAATCGTGATCCCAGAGAAGGGCACATAGACCTTCTGATATGGAACATGTCGAACTCTCTGGAAGAATTCTGTATGCTAAGGTAAGTGCTAGGGGGTCGCAGATTGTCATGAACATTTAACCATATGATGAAATAGGGCTGCCCAGCCTGGAAAACTGACTCTGCGATATTCCTCCGTTTTTGTAGTTATCCCTAGGCTATTCTCTAGGAGGAAGGTAATGATGTTCTGGATGTTATGGTCTGTTGCTAGAGCTGGTGTCTTATGACTTGGTTCCTGGGACTTATGGTTGACTCCTGAATATAGTACCTTATGGCCTATCAGACCTGGTCCTCCAAATGGAGACAAATAGGGTATTTAAATAGAGACAAATGAGGATTATCTTGACCTTTTAATATGGTTCTCCAGACAGCCCTGGGAGAAAAGCAGGAAATGGATGCTGATCACTATCAAGCACCATTGTTAGCAAGCACATCTTCCTCAGTGCGAAGGTAAATAATTATGTCTATATTAGTAATAGTTTTCCAGATGAACAAAAATCATACCAGGGATCTCTTTATGTATGCACAACATGGATATATAGGAATGAATCTCAGAACGTGATCCCACTAGTAAAACAAAGACTTTGTACCAATGGAAGGTTAAAGAATACAGCAGTACCTGTAAGTCTCAGGTGGTCTTCAGCATACACCAAAATTCCAAAGACAGAACCTCTAATGTTAGAAAATAAAGTGATCTTTCTTGACAGAGTGTAGCAAGCAGAAAAAAGATGGAGTTACCATCTTCAAATCCCTTTATATAAGTAGGCTGCCAATAGAAACTGTCGTCTAGATTAAAGATTTTTTTCTGTCAACTTGAAAGCTCCATAGTAAAGAAGGAATACTCCATGTTAAATATTGCATATCATAAAAAGCCCTCATGGTGCCCACTTGTTTCAGTTTTACGTAATTAACTACAGTAATTTGAACTGAAGTACATTTTACCTCCTCCTGAAAGTTGTCTGTCTGAAGGCTGTGACATCTGCCTAGAAGACTTCATTTTTTATAGTTTATTTTTATTTTATGTCTATGAGGGTTTTCCTGGCACTTGTTTGTGTGCAGTACCTGCAGTCACCAGAAGACCCCATGTGATTGCAGTAACAGCAACTGGTTTAATGCCCTGTGATTTCTGAGAATGCAACCTATGCCATCATCTGTAACATCCAATGCTAACAAATAAGCCATCTCTGTATTTAATATAGTTTCATTTAAAATTAATTTTAATATGTTTGAAATCTAATATATCATTGTCTGGAACCTTTATGTTTTTATATTTTTCCAGTAATGGCAAACAATGTGGTAGGTTTGGTAAAAAAAAATAAATAAAAAAAGCTAAACAAGTGAGGTAACTTCATTTTCTTAACCATATGAAAACTACTTCCTTATAAGCTTGATTCAACAACTAAACTGCTAGCTGTTCAGAAATCTCCTTCATCTATGCCCTTTTATCTAGCTAGTCTACTTTTCTCTTGGGATCATCAAAACACATATGCACTCCACTGCTCTCTTTCCTCAATACAGTTTCATCTGTGTCCTGCTATTTCTTACCACTCTGCTTCCAGGATGCCATTCTAAGCCAAGAAGGAAAGACAGAATCCAAAGAGAGTCTCCAGCAAGAGAGCTCTCAAATGCCTAATGGCTATAAAAGAAGGGTCTATCTCCCCCACTACACACTTGGCAGGCTGAAACAGGTCATTTCATTGTAGTGGTCCTGATGGGAAGCTCCAAGCCATGTCTGTAGTAGGCCAAAAGTTTGTAACTTAACTGAAGAGCACCTCAGTGCATCCAGCTGATTTTGCTTCAAGTCATCCAGCAAAGACCACAAGACTCCTCTCAAGCAATTTCCCTTAAAATAGGCAGGAACTTTCCATGCTTTAGCATTTTTATCTATTGAGACTTTCAGAGGCACACCCAAACTCTACCATTTAAGGACACACCTAGCTGCATCTGAAAAGGCAATGTCTTCCTATGCTTAGGTATTTTACTAATCAATTACATCTTCTATGAACCATAATCAAATATACGTCAAAAATTTATACACTGATTTGTATTGTCTCAATACTAAATTCTTCCCCTCCAATTTCTTCCATGTTATGTGTCAATATGATGCACAAATATGTAAATAAATCTTCCTGACAAAATTTCTGTGGTTCAAGGACTGATGCATTTGCATTGATTAGTTAAAAAAAGAAACTTATTGCCTGAGGCAAATTCTCCTACTTGAGGGAGAGTTCTACTCTGTAATAAGCCATAGGACTTGGGGAACACAAATCACCCACAGATCATTAGGAAAATAAGGAAGGGGCCTATTTTCTGTGAAGTCAATAAAGTACCTACATTGAATCCAAAAAGAAAGAAAGTGGGTTTTTTTTATTTACCTGGTGAGCTTTTTGCTATTTGTGGTGGCAGACCACACCTATATTTCCAATACAGATACAGATGTCACCCAAATTCCTTAGAATAATATTCCCAGATTTGTTTCCCTCAGAACTGTTACCTAACCTTAAGGAAAATGTGACATGTATTTTATGGCCTGCAGACCTCTTTCTTGTTTGGCAAGGACCACATTTAATTATCTATCTTTAGCTAGAGAATCTACCCCATTGGTAATATGATTTTTCAATAAGGGTTTCTGTAATAGGTACTTCCTAGGCTTTTTGTACCCTGGAATTGGACTGATTAGACTGACAGTTTCCTGGAAACCTTCTCACAAATTGTTCTTTGGTTTATGTATGTTAGTCCCTGAATAATTCAAATCCCAGCTAAACAAACAAACAAAAAAACCAATCTGCATGAGGATTTCATTCTCATGTCTTAGCATGCTTCCCTTTCCTACCTTCAGGAACCCAACAAGATGATCCTGACCCCCACAAGTCTTAGAACACCTTAAACAAGGAACATGATGAAGAATAGAAAACCTGGGTTAGAAAATACCTCCAAAACTCAGAACACTAGACTTTCTATCAGACCTTTAAACATTCATTCCCAGTACAGAAGGTAGCCCTCAGTAAGAGCAGGAGAGAATTTTTATAGACAAAGTCAAGATCTACTTACAAAAGGATATTCTTTTTGAGGTATTAATTTAGTTAACTATCACCCAATTCTCAGAACATTCCACAAACAATAGAAATCATTTATGATGTAGAAATCAGAAGATTATAGAGGAAGAACAAGCAAGAAAAGGTTGACTTTTAACTTGAAATCAAATTTTAACATTGTGATTGTAAAAGGAAGCAATAGTATAGTCTGCTAGACTTTTACAAATATATGTTGGATTTGTGTCCTCTGTATAGGACAGGGTCTCATTTAGAACTCCAGCTGACTTTGATTCACTAAGCACAGTATAATGTATAATAGATATTGAATTTTTCAATAAATTGCAGTATGTATTTATCCCATGCTTTTGAACCACTATTCCTAGCATGATAATCTTCGATAGAAAGGAAACCTGAAGAGTAATTTGATAATGGTTTGGTTAGAAGTGAAACAGAATGTTCCTAACAGGAATGCTTCTTCATAGCAGCCTAGACTTGTCCATCATGAGACTGCTCTTACTTTCAATTGGACTGCACTGAGGCTAACTGCTCTAAAGCTAGATTTAGAAAAAACCCTCCCTGCTTTCTGTAATTGGAAGGGGAGGTTTATTGTGCTCTCATAGTCCACAGAATGCTTCTCTATAGTTAACTTTTAGTGCTCTCATAAGACATACTAAGACCAAGGCAAATTATAATTTAAAGCAATACATTGGGCTGACACTTCCAAAGGATTAGGGTTCATGATGGCAATGTAAACACACGGCAACAAGAAGAGCAGAGAGTTTACATGTAGAAACTCAGACATGAGGTAGACAACACAGTTTACATGTTCAGAGGCTTTTAAAGGGTTTAGTGCATCTACATGATACACGCCCCCCTTCAAGGAGGTCATACATCTTATCTTTCACAAAGATTTCTAGGTACTAGAAAATAAGTATTCAACATATGAGTCAATGGCACACATCCTCATTTAAATGTCACATCTTGCTTCAACTCTTAAGAGAGTGAAACCAACCTCTTATCCTACCACATTCTCTCTCCCATGACCTTCAATGAGACTGTTATATTTCCAACAAACAATGCAAGGAATAATCAATGTTTTTCAAGAAACAGTATCAAAGCATGTTAAGGGTGGAACTGACCAAAGCAAGACAAAACACAGCAGGAAAACTTCAAGTCATGAAGCTCATTGTTCAGCTTCTTGAGATTATGCTGAAGTTGCCTAGACTACAAAGAACTTAGTTATCCCTACTCTTCCACCTCTGTCACTGAAGCACACACTGCTTCTCTTTTCTTTTTTTGTTTTGTTTTTTTTTGGTTTTGTTTGTTTGTTTGTTTGTTTATTGAGACAGGGTTTCTCTGTGTAGCCCTGGCTGTCCTGGAACTCACTCTGTAGACTAGGCTAGCCTCAAACTCTCGAACTCAGAAATCCACCTGCCTCTGCCTCCCAAGTGCTGGGATTAAAGGCGTGTGTCACCACCGCCCAGCCTGCGCACTGCTTTTCCTTTAGGCCAATTCCACTACATTCTCCAGCTTTCTTCATAGCTCCTTCTCTGGATCCAAATATCTTGTGAATGGTATTATATTTTACTTTATTGAAACTGGGTTCATGTGGCTGGAGAGAACATTCAGGTGTTAAAAGCACAGCCTGTAGAACCAGTTTTCATTCCTAACTTCTTCATGGCAGCTCACAAACATCTATCATAGAGTTCCACAAAACGCAAAAGTCTAAATAGTTACACATGAGGTGTCACCTAGCATTTTGTTGGATATTTTCATAAATGATAGCTTTTCTGTGTGTCCTTTCATGCACATTCAAAAACTGATAATATAAAAACATACTTGTGTACTACAAGCGAACAAGACAAAATTCAGTTACTCTTATAGAGAGCAACATCTCGTGAGGTAAAGAATCAAATGTATAATGTAAATAAATCAAGTATAAGAAAAAAAAGAGGTTTAACTGATCTTAGCTGCTATTTGTCAAAAATCTCAACCTACAGTTATCAAAGTTTTTTCTGTATGCTTACACACAATCCCCTGTCATAGTCAGATTCATTATTCAATTCTGTACCATGTTTTATTTTCATTCTTTTTGTTTTCTCATTTAAATCATATTTGGTGGCATAGTTTCCCTCTGCTTAGGTCACTACATGTGTGAACAGAACCATCCTCTGTCTCACAATCCATCCCAGTCTCAGAAGATCAGATGCTGACAACTCAGCCAACTGCTCTTCCTGGTGGTGGAAGTGACCAGGACAGTGGCTGCCACACACAGCATACTATTGCTTGTAGTCTACAGCTCACTACTGCTGCATCAATGGAGAATCAGAAGGATCATGCAAGGTACCTCCAACTGTTGCTACTAATTGTGAGCTCTTCCCAGAATCCATCACTATCCAGGGTCACACAGCTGGGCCTCAGGACAGCATCAGCATTCCTACTGGATGAGAAGAGATGAAATGACTAAGACAGCACAGGCCTACCCAGCTCTGCAATAGGGGTAGATAGGGTCCCAGTCTGAGAAGTTTGTAGTTATGAAAAACTTCTTGTAGTCTCCCAGAGCACATCTGCTTCATCAATCAAGGAACAGTGTACATTGTGTGGACATTCTATTTCACACATACAGTCCATTTCAGCCGTCAATTTTCCTCATAGCTGGGACAACTTGTAGCTAAACATAGGTCACATTAAAACAGTAACTACTGTTCAAGCAAAAATAGCTCTTCAATGAAAAACAATGAGACGTCTAGGGAGGGATTTGGAGGCAGAAGACAGATGGTGGAAATGTGAGAAATCTAATAGAAAAATATTGTTTTAAAAGTTGAAATGGGCTTTATGATCCTGAGTTCCAGAAAGAAAGGATTTGTATTAGAGCACACCAAGTATTTCTTAAGTCTATTCTCTCAGGAGGATCATCTTAAAATCTCAAAACACAAAACAATACAAAACAATACAAAACAATACAGTGCAATGCAATACAATACAAAAGAAAAAAATAACCTATTATGCACGAGTACATCATATAACCTAGGTCTTCTGTTTGGTAGGACTAGTGTAACTACAGTAATTTGGTTTCACAGGAAGTTCATTTTTTTATCCATATTATTGATTTTCTGTTGTTGGACCCAAAAATTGGCTAGTCAAGACACTTATCAACCATCTAACATGCAGTATCTCACTGTTCATTGCTAGTACTAAGTACTGTCAAAGCAGGGAGTTTATAAACTTCTTTGGCTCTGTCCTTTTCTTGACTGTGACTACACACATTTCAAAGTTGGTCACAGAATTCAAGTCTTTTACAGGTACAGCTTCATTTGCAAGTCCAGACAAAAAGCAGAAGTCATGGGACACACATTCACTGGTCTATTTTTCCATTCAATGAGTTGTCAAAGCCAAGCCTGCAGAGTTGATGACTTCCCAGCATGTGACAGCAGAGACAGGATTGGGCATTTAAATTAACTCTAAATGACAGAGTATGATCCAGCCTTTGGGACAAGAGATATTGCTCTAAAAAGAAATAATCAACAGCACTTTTGAAAAATGAAAAGAACATTTGAATGACTGGGAAGTTTTGGAGAATGAAAATAATTATGAGATAATAGCACAGATGAATTTAAAGGATATCAAATTTAAAAATTGAAATCAGTTATTGACTATTTACAATGACAATCATTGAAATGTCTCCACATATCTGTACGAATTTTCAAAAACATCAGGGCATTCCCTGGCACAGAGTATGCTGTTAAGTAGATATAGTTTTACCTCGCCCCTATGAACAATGTTAGCTGCTGAGATATATAAGTTAAAACATGCAGCTAAAATCAATGGCCTCTTTCTCAACCCTCTGAGCTGAAGTAAATTTAAAGGCGCATTGGACATGTATGCAATAATGCCATCTAATTGGAAATTCAATATTCATTGGATCCAAGCTAATCATCCCAATCTGTATGACTACCAGTCTAATGTGTTTTCATTCACATGACATGAATTAATGCATGCTGGGAAAAAACAAAATCGCTCACCATGGGACAACCTGGTACTTCATCATAATGGTGATGCTAACGGTTGTTTGCTTGTCCTATTTCTCTGCATTAATTACACAAGAATCTGGTCCTCCTACTCTGGTCTTAAGGTAGAAGCCATACTCCACGTGCAAATCCTTTCCCTCTTACCGCAATGGAAAGTTGACTACATGGCTCCAACAGGTAATTTTAAAACTGAGTAGTGGTGCAGGCAGATCATTTAAGAATTTAGCTAGCTTTATCAAGAAGACAATATGTTATAGCCCTCAGAAGGAACCACTGGGATCAAGGACACCTGAGTGTAAAAAGCTTTTCTCAGAAACATCTTTCCAGCCTGGACGTACAGCTGCTCTAGCATTAATATGTGTTTGATGAGGAAATTACTCCACAAAACTAAATGATTATTTTAAACAATATCTTTAAAAATAATATGCATTGAGCTCAAAGAGAAACCAACCAAATATGAAGCCCAAGAAGAAATACCAAAATGTGGAAGCTTCAGTGCTTCTTAGAAGGGTGAACAAAATACTGACAAGAGGAAATATGGAATCAAAGTGTGGAGCAGATACTGAAGGAGATGCCATCCAGAGACTGCCCCACCTGGAGGTGCAATCCATATACAGCCACCAAACCTGGACACTCTTGTGGATGCTCAGAAGTGCTTGGTCTTGGAAGCCCAATATGGCTGTCTCCTGAGAGGCTTGACCAGAGCCTGAACAATACAGAGGTGAATGCTTGCAGCCAACCATTGGACTAAGCATGAGGTTCCAGATGGAGGAGTTGGAGAAGGGACTGAAGGAGCTGAGGGGTTTTGTAACCCCTTGAGGCCGCTACAGTGTCAACTGGCCAGACACCCCAGAGCTCGTGGGGACTGGACCTCCAACCTAAGCATACACATGGAGGGACCGATGGCTCCAGCCACATATGACAGAGGATGGCCTTGTTGGACATCAGTGGGAAGAGAAGCCCTTGGGCCTGAGGGTCTTTGATGGCCCAGTGTAGGGGAAGGCCAAAACAGGAGTGGGTGGGGAGGTAGATGGGAGAACAACCTCACATAGGTAGGGAGAGGGAGGATTCTGAAGGGGAGACCTGGAAAGGGGGAAATATTTGAAATGTAAATAAAGATAACATTCAATAAAAAAAAGAAAAACAGCCAAGAACAGATTTTGCATTTCACATATGCTACCATTCTTCATTCTTTTTAAATTTTAGGCCCCCGGCCATCCTTTGAACCACATCAATAAGGAAAGGAGTCTGCTAGTCTAGCCACTGAGGCATATGGAGATTTACAGCACAAATTTACATTTTAATCATGAAGTATGATCTCAAAGAAAGAGTTAAAAGATGCATCAATGCCACCATTCTCATACATACAAAGGACACAGAGCACATAGAGAATATAAATATGTACTGCTCTTACCTGAACAATTCTGCTGAGCTACTCTAACCTCAAAGTAAAGCAGCTTTTCCTCCTGAGCAAGCCGGTTCAGAGGAAGGCAATAGATGCATCAATGCAGGACACGAGTTACACTTCAAATAGCCCCGACAGTTCTCTTTCTCAGGGCAGTGACTTGACTGTGGACAATTAGAGTTTTCTGAGCTATTCTTTTTAAATGTTATTATATGTATTGCTATTTTGCCTGCATGTGTCTGTGCACAGTACATGCTGCGACCAGAAGAGGGCAGTGGATCCTTCACAATTACAGTTAGCAACCAAGTAGTCTGCTTCCTTGTCTACTCTAAAAATGCCCAGCTCATATTAAACTGCTAAGCTATCGATATAGCCACATTATATATAAAATATATTTTTGTACATGTCAAATAAAATATATTACACTATTTTGACCACAATTTCCTTTATCCATTCCCAAATTCTTTCACATTTCTTCCTTCTTAATTATTAAAAATATTCATGCCAAGCAGTGGTGGCCCATGCCTTTAATCCCAGCACTTGAGAGGCAGAGACAGGGAGATTTCTGAGTTCGAGGCCAGCCTGGTCTACAGAGTGAGTTCCAGGACACCCAGGGCTACACAATGAAACCCTGTCTCAAAAAAAAAAAAACAAAAAAAATTCACAAATATATGAATAAAACCTGCTGTGTACATTTCTGTTGAGTGTGTCCATGGTTTAAGGATGAAGACTTTGCACTGGATTTGCCACCAGGGAGCTCAAAACAGCCCGAGGATAACTGTTTCACTTGTGGAAGAATCAGATTCTGAGTAAATTTTTTTTTTTTTTTTGGTTTTTTGAGACAGGGTTTCTCTCTATAGCTCTGGCTGTCCTGGAACTCACTCTGTAGACCAGGTTGGCCTCGAACTCAGAAATCCACCTGCCTCTGCCTCCCAAGTGCTGGGATTAAAGGCGTGTGCCACCACCGCCAAGAATCAGATTCTGAAGTGACCAAGGCTATCTTGGCAAAAAAGCATGAAGAATAGAAAATTCAGCTAACAATAACTGGCTCCATGGCTCTGAATTTCTAGAGCTGCAGGGAAGACTATGAATATTGGCCCGAGGCAATCACAGTCTGCCTCCCTAACTTATAACAGACATTATGATAAAGAAAAAGCAATATTGATTTTAGTTTGATAGGGGAGTTTCAGGCAGCATGGCTACATTGCATGGGAGACTTCTGTTACTAGAGTCAGGACCTCAATCTGTTTAGTTCCTACATTAACCAGATAAACTCAGCCACTCATCCTCAATAAGCCAATTAAAAGAACTGATTTGTTTAGCTGTGACACACTAATAATAACCATCCTAAAGATTTATTATCCAGTCTAGGAAATCAGCCCCTTAATTTGTAGTCCTACCCTACACAATATCCCAGGGCACAGGAAGAATGAGAAAAATTTGAGGCCAAATATCACACAAATGGCCTGTACTTCAATTTTTCATGGAATCTACTTTCCGCTGAAGTCTTATGACATTGATTTCCTTTGTATGCATTACTCTTAACAGGCCAGTCTTCATGGTTCTATGAGGACAGTCAATTAAAATGAATATAGATTTCAATGCTTTTCGCCATCTAAAGCGCCTATATTTTCAACATACCTGCAAATGACACCAGTCTTAGGTTCTGTCCAGAAGTAAATTCATGTTTTACTTAGCATTTTATTTTTTAGACTTGCATGTTAGAACTGTTGTGATTAAATCCTAAAAGCAAGTGTCTCAAGTAACAAACAAGTTTATCCAGATAGTTCTAACAAATCTCATGCCATTGATCTACCTGTCTGTCACTACACCAATTTTTTGCAGTTTTTATCACTATTGCTGTGTAATACAGCTTGAGATCAGGGATATTGGTTTGGCCAGAACTTCTTTTATTGTAGAGAATAGTTTTAGATATCCTTTGTTTTTTTTTTAATTCCAAATAAATTTGCAAATTGCTCTTTCTAACTCTATGAAGAATTGAGTGGGAATTTTGATAGGAACTCATCTGAATCTGTAGATTGCATGTGGCAAGATGGCCAAATGTAGAACACACAAAATTGTCTTCCAGCCTCAACATATCAGTGGGGGCCTAAAAGCCCATTATCAAATCACACGCATACAACACAAAACAAATAAAATATATCTCATTGTTCTTGCATAATCTAGCATGTCTAGATAACTCTATTAGAAGGCAGTACTTCAAGATGAAGTGCCCCTTTTGGCTGGGGCAGATACCGAACTGGTCTGCTCTCGTGAAGACACCATATCCTGAGACATCCCAGAGGATGTAAAAACCCTCTCCCACTGCGCTATGCCCAGAGGTACACCTTGGAGCCAGGGGTGATCAGGACCCATCAGCCACCCAAACTCTGCCCATCCGAAATACCACTCCCCTTCTGCCCCATGCCTCGTCCTTTTGGCTGGGGCAGACACCTAGCTGGTCTGCTCCTGGGAAGATATCATATCCTGAGCCATCCTACAGAAAACACTGCACTCAGAGAAGAGAAGGAACCACTGCACCCAGAGCAGCAGGACTTCAGGATCCCAGAGGCAGCCTGAGTCCCAGCAGTTCTTCCACCCAGGAGCTCAGGATCACAGAGACATCTGGACTCTGAGGAATTCTAACACAAGCACGATATCTGGAAATACAGACTCCAGTTAGACACTGTGAGTGCAGGTAGCACTAGACATAACCAGATGGCAAAAGGCAAGCACAAGAACATAAGCAACAAGTTACTTGGCATCATCAGAACCCAGGTCTCCTATCATAGCAAGCCCTGGACACCCCCATCACACTGGAAAAGCAGGATTCAGAATTAAAATCACTTCTCATGATGATGATAGAGGACTTTAAATGGGACATAAATAACTCCCTTAAAGAAGTACAGGAGAACACAGGTAAATAGGTAGAAGCCCTTAAAGAGGAAACACAAAAATCCTTTAAAGAACTTCAAGAAAACACAACCAAACAGGTGAAGGAATTAAACAAAACAATTCAGGTTCTAAAAATGGGAGTAGAAATAATAGATGAATTCCAAAGGGGACTACCCTGGAGATAGAAAACCTAAGAAAGAAATCAGGAGTCATAGACGCAAGAATCACCAACAGAATACAAGAGATAGAAGAGAGAATCTAATATGCAGAAGATACCATGAAAAACATTGACACAACTGTCAAAGAAAATGAAAAATGCAAAAAGCTCCAAGCCCAAAACATCCAGGAAATCCAGGGCACAATGAGAAGACCAAATCTAAGGATAATAGGTATAGATGAGAGTGAAGATTCCCAACTTAAAGGACCAGTAAACATCTTCAACAAAATTATAGAGAAAAACTTCCCTGACTAAAGAAAGAGATGTCCATGAACATACTAGAAGCCTAAAGAATCCCAAATAAACTAGACCAGAAAAGAAATACCTCCCGTCACATAATAATCAAAACATCAAGTGCACAAAACAAAGAAAAAATACTAAAAGCAGTAAGGTAAAAAGGTGTAACATATAAAGGCAGACCTATAAGAATTATACCAGACTTCCCACCAGAGAATATAAAAGCCAGAAGATCCTGGACAGATATCATACAGACCCTAAGAGAACACAAATGGCAGCTCAGACTACTATATCCAGCAAAACTTTCAATTACCATAGATGGAGAAAACAGGATATTCCATGACAAAATCAAATTTGCACAATATTTTCCCATAAGACCAGCACTACAAAGGACAACAGAGGGAAAACTCCCACACAAGGAAGGAAACTACAACCTAGAAAAAGCAAGAAAGTAATCTTCCAACAACCCTAAATGAAGATAGCTACACAAACATAATTCCACCTCTAATAACTAAAATAACAGGAAGCAACAATCATTTTTCCTTAATATCTCTTAACATCAATGGACTCAACTCCCCTATAAAAAGATGTAGTCTATCAGACTGGATACATAAACAGGACTCAAAATTTTGCTGCATGCAGGAAACATGCCTCAGTGACAAAGACAGACACAACCTCAGAGTAAAAGGATGGAAAACAATTCTCCAAGCAAATGGTCCTAAGAAACAAGCTCGAGTAGCTATTCTAACATCAAATAAAATCGACTTTCAACCAAAAGTAATCCAAAAAGATAAGGAAGGACACTTCATACTCATCAAAGGAAAAATCTACCAAGATGAACTCTCAATTCTGAACATCTATGCTCCAAATGCAAGGGCACCCACATACATAAAAATAAATTTTACTAAAGCTCAAAGCACACATTGTACCCCACACAATAATAATGGGGGATTTTAACACCCCACTCTCAGCAACAGACAGGTCATGGAAACAGAAGCTAAACAGAGACACAAATGAAATTAACAGAACTTATGAACCAAATTAATTTAACAGATATCTATAAAAAATTTCATCCTAACACAAAATAATATACCTTTTTCTCAGCACCTCATGGTACCTTCTCCAAAATAGACCATATAATTGGACACAATACAGGTCTCAACAGATACAAAAAGATTGAAATAATCCCTTGCATCCTATCAGAACACCACAGACTACTGCTGGTCTTCCATAAATACAAAAACAATGGAAAGCCCACATACACGTGGAAACTGAACAATGCTCTACTCAATGATGACTTGGTCAAGGAAGAAATAAAGAAAGAAATTAAAGACTTTTTAGAATTTAATGAAAATGAGGACACATCATATCAAAACTTGTGGGACTCCATGAAAGCAGTGCTAAGAGGAAAACTCATAGCTCTAAGTGCCTACAAAACGAAACTGGAGAGAGTATACACTAACAACTTGACAGCACACCTGAAAACATTAGAACAAAAACAGGGAAATACACCCAAGAGGAGTAGATGGCAGGCAATAATCAAACTCAGGGCTGAAATCAACCAAGTAGAAACAAAAAGAACTATCCAAAAAATAAACAAAACTAGGAGCTGGTTGTTTGAGAAATTCAACAAGATAGATAAACCCTTAGCCAGATTAACTAGAGGGCACAGAGACAGTATCCAAATTAATAAAATCAGAACTGAAAAGTGAGACATAACAACAGAAACTGAGGAAATTCAAAAAATCATCAGAACCTACTACAACAGCCTATACTCAACAAAACTGGAAAATCTGAATGAAATGGACAACTTTCTAGACAGATATGAGGTACCAAAGTTAAATCAGGAGCAGATAAACCATCTAAACAGTCCCACAACCCCTAAAGAAATAGCAGCAGTCACTAAAAGTCTCACCACCAAGAAAAGCCCAGGACCAGATGGTTTTGGTGCAGAATTCTATCAGACTTTCAAGGGAGGCCTAATATCAATTGTCAACAAACTATTCCACAAAATAGAAACAGAAGGAACACTACCCTATTCTTTCTAGGAAGCCACAGTTACACTGATACCTAAACCACACACAAATCCAACAAAAAAAGACAACTTCAGACCAATTTCCCTTATGAATATCAATGCAAAAATGCTCAATAAACTTCTCGCAAACCCAATCTAAGAACACATCAAATCAAAACAAACATTCATCATGATGAATTAGGCTTCATCCTAGGGATGCAGGGATGCTTCAATATATAGAAATCCTTCATCATAATCCACCATATAAACAAACTAAAAAAAAACCCACATAATCATCTCATTAGATGCATAAAAAGGCCTTTGACAAAATACAAAACTCTTCCATGTCAAAAGTATTGAACAGAGCAGGAATTCAAGGTTCATATCTAACTATACTAAAAGCAACATGCAGAAAACTTATAGCCAACATCAAACTAAATGGAAACTCAAAGCAATCCCATTAAAATCGGGGACAAGACAAGGCTGACCACTCTCCCCCTATCTATTCAGTATAGGACTCAAAGTTCTACCAGAGCAATTAGACAACAGAGGAAGATCAAAGAGATTTAAATTGAGAAGGAGGAAGTCAAGATATCACTATTCAAAGATGATATGATAGTATACATAAGAGGGGGACTACAAGCCCATAGGAAGAACAGTTTTGGCTGTCGGGTCCACGCAGAGCTCCCAGGGACTAGACCACCAACCAAGGAGTGTACATGGAGGAATCCATGGTTACATATGTGGCAGAGGATGGCCTTGTCTGACATCAAGGGGAAGGGGAGCCTTTGGTTCAGTGAAGGTTTGATGTCTCATCATGGGGGGATACTGAAGTGGCTGGGTGTGAGTGGGTGTGTAGGTGGGGAACCACCCCATAGAAGCAGAGGGGAGGAACCACAGGGCAGATAGGATGGGAG
>NW_021618645.1:0-4718 GCF_004785775.1 Grammomys surdaster | reverse complement strand
ATAGACTATGAAGGACATCCATTACTAGGGAAGTCCCTGGAAAACTATTGAGAAGCCATCTGACAAGTGTTACTATTTGATGCTAGGAAAGGCCTATGTGCTGTTCTCACTATATGTATTTAGTTATAAACTGTGATGCAAGATGATCTCTAACTAATTGTGTCCTGCCTGAAGATATTCTTCAATGTTTTTCTTTCTGCTCCAACTCCTGGGTGCTGGGGTTATATACATGGGCACTGAGTCTATTTGTACAGTACTTGTGAATCAGATGAGGTCTTTACCCACATTAAACAAAAACTCTACAAATGATCATTCCTGTCAATATCTTTTTAAATTAAATAAAAATGCAAGAGAAAAACATCCTATAAAGAGTAGTACACATGATAAAATCTACACTGGAAAGGTGAATAAAATAAAAACTTATACAGAACATAACAATTAAAATTCTAACATTTATTGATTAAGAAATAATAATAACATGTGGGTGTTTGGCCTGCTGAATGTCTTTGTACCACACACATACAATTCCCACAGAGACGAGAAGCAGGCATCAGATTCCACCAGAATTTGAGTTAATCAGGTTTGTAGGTGTTATGTGAATCCTGTGAGACTGCAACAAATTATGTTAATGGAGAACACATCTCTCCTGCCACACAACAGTTGAATTTTGTCCTTCCAACCAAGTGTGCTAGATCATTCCCAATCAAAGATGGAAAATTCTGTAAACTTCTAGTGACCAGTACATGAGGCAGGCATGCTAATTGTCTTAGGCTGCCACACATTCATACAAGGCTCCGGTGAGTTCAAGAACCAGCCACAGGATCACTGATTGTCAGTTAGAAACAGATTTGTCACCTCACATCTAGGATAACAATGCAGATTAGGCCCATCAGATGATATATACAATTCAGAAAACCCTCCCTATTGTGAATGTGTGTAAGAGAAAGGTGAACATCTGGGACAGCAATGTTGGGAGGAACGTTACTAGTAGGGGGAGTGGATAGAGCCTGCGTCAGGGTTAACATGCATCAGCTTGAGTGTGTCTAGCATCTACAAGATTAAAAGAGTTAGTTAATGCTGATATTTTACTGAGGGAGCTCTCAGAGCATACTGAAGAAGACTTTCTTCCAGTGCTTTGTTCTTGTGAAGATCCTTAGAAAGAATCTCATTACTGAGAGTAACAGTGAATCAAAGAGTCAATCTGTGGGACAAGAAACCTTGTGCATTTCCAGCCTGGTTCTGTAATATCAAGGATAAAAAGAATCTACTATCGCCTGGTCTTCATGTGAGTGGGGGTGCCAGGTCTTGTCCTACAGAACCTAAGACATCTGGTTTTCCACTCCTCACTTAATCTGGAATCTCTATCTGATGTCCTCATATAAGTTTATTATGTCAGGAGCCATAACAGGACAAGCTAAATACTAGCAGGTGATCTTCCTGAGATGGTGTGCTTCAGATTATTATATAATCTGCTACAGGTTCTCTCTTATTAGGGAAGGCCAAAAGAGAATTCATTTTAGGAAAGATTCCTGCTATTAATATGCTTTTCTTGTTATTATTAAACATAGATAACAATCTCTGAGCAATAGTTCACCTCTTGGGAACAGATCTCTGCAAATCTATGAAGATGTACTATCCTGTAGTGATGCTATATAGACAAGTAGATGACTTCTTAAGTCTTAACGATGATCCCATAAGAATTCCTAAAGTTATTTCTGTGCTTATTAAGCTCTTAGATAGTGGGGCTGTTATTATGTCCTTTTCTGATAGTCAAAACTGCAATGAGAACTCTGCCAGTCCTCTGGGTGTCATCAGTTAATTGCCCTTAGATAGTAACCAGACTCTCTCCTGCTCAGAGCACATTCCAATAAGGTTGTAAAACAATTAACCAAAGGTCACTAAAAGGGAACTCACAGTGTATTGTACGTGTTAGGACAGAAGAGAAAATATTGCCTGGGTTTATCTATACAAAACTTCCCTAATTTCTTACTTATAGTTTTAAACCTTCAGAAAACCTGTGGAGCTAGACAGGTGATAGATGTTTAGCTAGATAATTGTTCCTAATGGATATGCATGTATAAACATTCTCTGTTGTAAACGTCTATTTCAAATTATGATTTGACTTTTAATGTGAACTTGTGATGAAGTTGTAACATGTGATCATGTACTCTGAAAGATGTATAAGTACTGAAGAAAAAGACAAAGTAGTAGAGTAATCATAGATGTAGAGGTTCGTTAGGAGCCGTTCATCCCTTCCTTTCCTTTTCCCCTGCTTAGAATTTTTCCACTTAGAATTTTTCCTTTGTTAGAGTGTTTTCCTTTTCCCCACTTAGGACTTTTCTACTTTTCCCCATAGAAAGCTTTCATAGGAAACTTTTTACACTTAGTAATAAACTATATAATAACTTCTTTACGTGCTTTTTCTTCCTGTGACCTCAGACTAGCAGGCATAATTCAGGGCCCAGCAGTTCTGAAATAGAACAGAGGCCACTTTGCCTAATCCTCTGCTGTTAGGCTATAGATGTTATTCACCTAAGCCTGCAATCTTTTACCCTCAGAAGAATTTTTTAGGACTTTTGGAAGTTATCATCAGCATTTCAGTACAGGTCAGAGAGTCAGAAAGCTCTGAGACACACAGACTTTAAAACCATCACCAGGGTCCTACCCTGTGCCCTGCCACTACCCACTCCAGGCTGGAAGGCTCACTGCACAGATCTATCAACAGGAGAGACCAAGACTGAGCCACTGACATGGGAACATTCCCCAGGGTTACCTGCCAATGACTTGGTTGAAGGTTGACTATATTGGACTCCTGCCTCTCTAAAAGGATAATGCTTCATCCTTACTGGAGCAGATATATTTCTGTCTGTGGAGTTATATTTCCTTCATATAAATGTTTCTCCCCAAACAACATTACAGAATGCCTTACACGCAATTGGAGACTCCGTTATTCACCATCATGGTATTCAACACACTATTGCATCTGACCAACAAACTTACTTCAAAGTCAGGGAAGTATGACAGTGGGTCCACAAAGTATGTTACACAATTTATATCTGGAGTGCAGGAGATCCTTTAGGGTATCTATTGGTTCTACAAACATTTTTGTTAAAGAATACTTGAAAATTCAACAGCCTAATCCCGACAGGGTTCCAAAGGGAACAGATGTATCAGAAATAAAAGTATGGGTCACTCTTCTAGGAAAAGGTTTACAATTTGCTGAGGGACTAGTAGAGGAGGAAAAAGGAACTACAAAATGAGTAACAGAGGAATGTAGTAATAAATATCAGCTAAGGCCACATGACTAGCTGCACAAAACAGTATTGTATCATGACTGAATTATTTTTACTTTCTTAATAATACATTTATGTGTATATTTTTGTTTTCCTCATCAATTTCTTTGTCAGGTGATATAACACCAACATAGAGAACTTGAATTGTAATCATATTGAAGTTCAACACAACAGAAAAATGTTCTTTGAAAGACACCACCACCTATACTTAATTTATAATATATTTGCAGTTGTCCACACGTTCTTCTTAGTAGTGGGATACTATGTGAATTAAACATGTGCAGTTCTTATGAATGATGAGAAATTCTCTTTGCGTTCATGCAATCGTCAGTTCTTATGTGTTTTGATGATACTGTTTCTTTGAAGTTACCCAACACCTTGGCCCCTTATATTCATTGACATGTTTTCTCACACAGATCACTAAGTCTTGAGTGATATTGTTCATCTATAGAAACTGGTGGTAAGGAGATAGTCCTGAAGACAATCCTGATTTAATTCATCAGACAAAGACTGGTTCCCAACTGGAAGCCTTAACTCTGATGCCTTGAATTCAAGTTGCTTGAAAGTACACAACATGCTACCAGACAAAAAAGTAAAGGGAATAAAGACAGAGTGTGACTCACACCATATAGACTCCTTCAGTTCTACATGCACACTTAAAAACAAGCAATGTACCCTCTTATAATATTTTCCCTCATCCAATGCTCATGGAAAAGGGAAGAAGATAGTGGGAAAGCCCTTGAGAGTCAAAACTTGAGGATCTTGCCTGTGAACATAAATCTTCTAGAAAGAGCATAGGTAGACCATAAAGTCACACCAATACTACCCCAACCATATGATCTCAAGAAGGAACACAACAGTGAGCATACCAAACTTCATGGAAGAAAGTTTCCAAATGTTTATCCTGAATAAGCATTTTCAGGAAAATGTAAATCAGAGAATGTAAGTGGTTGACATAGCCAAGAAAGGGACCAAAGGTTACTCATGTATTACCAAATAATGAGCAGTCAGAATATAAACCCAGGTAATTAATTGAATAAGAGACCATGTGTATTTTAGGATTGCAGAAAGGGGTACAAAGAATATTTTAGAGGAAGAAAATGTAAAGAAAACAAACTATATTGTAAAAAAAATTACAAAATAGCAGTTAAGAATAAAACAACAAACAATACTTTGAGTGAAAGATGACACTGAGTTCAACAACAATTGTTCAAAAACAATAATGTGTGTCTTTGTGTGTGCCTGTGTTTGTGTCTGTAATATTAAACTCAAATAAAATTTAGTTGCTCCTATTCTTACAAAATTTATAATGAGACCATTGATCTAGAGTGAATTACATGTTCACAGACTTCACTGACTTTTTTATGATAAAGGTATCGTGTATGATATTATTCTCACTATTGATATTTCTCACTAAATGAAAGG
>NW_021618644.1:0-1194 GCF_004785775.1 Grammomys surdaster | reverse complement strand
GGCAGAAGCCATGCTTCACATGCAAATCCTTTCCCTGTTACTGCAATGGGCAGTTCATTCCATGACTCAAATGGGTAATTTTAAAACTGACATCGTAGTAGCTCGTGTGGAACAATACACTGGGATCAATGCCAGTGTTCCTGAGGCAACATAGTCTGTGTCAGAAACATTTTTCTTTTCTTTTTGTTTTTCAAGACAAGGTTTCTCGGTATAGCCCTGGCTGTCCTGGAACTCACTCTGTAGACCAGGCTGGCCTCAAACTCAGAAATCTGCCTGCCTCTGTCTCCCAAGTGCTGGAATTAAAGGCGTGCGCCACCACTACCCCAGAAACATTTTTCTAAAGGGATGAAAACCCAACTGTTCTAGAATTAATATATCGCCCCAGAGAGGAAACCCGACAACACACAATTAACATTCTAATTAGGAGAAAAACTCTCTGTAACAATAGCACTCATCCAGTTCTGGTTAATGAAGAAAGAGGAGCCAGGACAGAAGAGATTTTGGATTCTACATATGCTGTCTCCCTTATGTGTCTTTTAGGTTGACACCATAGGTTATAGTATGAATAATTTATGAATGGTGTGGAGACTACTTGCTTTAGCCACTTCACACCTTGGAGGTTTACATAGTGAAGATATTCCAGAAATATTCCTTAAGTATACTAGTGCCCTGAAACAGCAGGTCATTCTGCAATAAAAGAGTGCTATGTGGAAGGTCTCACAGGAGACTAAGATAGGAAAAGAGGAAGGTAGAAAGTTTAAAATCTGTGTTAGGAAGGCCAGGAGCTAAGGCTTATGCTAAGTAATTATCTGAAGAATAGTAGCACTTACACTCCAAACAGGAGGAAAATGGATAGAAAAGGGATACTTCAATTAAGAAACTACCACAGTGGCTGGAGAGATGGCTCAGCTGTTAAGAGCACTGACTGCTCTTCCAGATGTCCTGAGTTCAACTACCAGCAACCACAGCATGGCTCACAACCATCTGTAATGGATACAAAGCCCTCTTCTGGTGTGTCTGAAGACACAGACAGTGTAAATACATAAAAGAAATGAATAAATCTTTGAGGAAAAAAAAGAAACTACCATAGAACTGGACAAACTAAGGAGGAATCTAACCAAACAATGCTGCTCAAGTGAAACACAGCATATCCACCAAAACTGCTGATCATGCCTACTGTGGTCTTGGAACTGA
>NW_021618643.1:0-2288 GCF_004785775.1 Grammomys surdaster | reverse complement strand
GGTAGCATTCCTGTTTCCCCTTGGACTGAAATCTTTTGAACATCAATTGACCTATGGGATTCTTAAGGACTTTCAATGTGTCACCCTTGTGTCCATTAAGAAGTCAGTTGCTCTGTCCACAACTTTAAGTGTTACCCTAGGATCCTCAGATCTTAAAGCAATCAATAGTAGCCGAAGCTACTATTTTATCCATGGTAGTTGGGGATCTTTTCATCCAATTAAGGCACTTATTTTTACAATGCACTTTCCCTTGTGGTAGGCACATTGTTCTTTTTCTATTACCGAATTGCTTGTTTCCAGGCCCCATTTTTTCTGTTTCACTGGACTCGTTTATTTTTTAGCTTGTCTCATCAGGATACTCCTTTGGTCTTGCTAAGTCTCTTGTGTCTCTGACTCGAAAACAGTTTACTCTTGTCACATACATATTTGAGTTAACTCCACCCAATGGGTCCTATTGGTATCTTCAAATCCTTCCACATTTTGGAACTTCAAATATCTTGTGCAAACTGAGTGACAAAAGCAATGTATGTTGAGCACTTGACTCTTCTCCAGTGCATATGTGTCTGTGGGTGTATGGGTATGATATGACCCTAGGAAGTTCTCTACAAAAGGAGCAGGATGCTCTTACAACCCCTTTGTGAGCTCACCTAGCTTTGTAATTTTTGTGGGCTTCTGTAGTGCTGCTTTGAGCCCAGCTGGTAAGTCCTGAACTAGATCTCTAGTGTCCCATTATCTTTTTCTCCTTTTGGATACCTGTGATGGTAGATTTGATGAAAATATAGTCTTCATCCAATTAAGAATCCCAGTAATTCTTCTGGACCACCTGGATGAAGCACCAAGTTCCTGGATTGTCCTGTCCAGCAGGGCATTAAATGGGTTCTAGGAAGGTCAGTTAAGAGAGAATGGAAGAAAAAAACAGGCAAATGCAAAGAAACCGGGCTTGTCTATAGGCTGATCAAACCATAATTTTTACTTTTTTCATACAGGATTTATATACACAAAAAGACAGGATGTGGGGAAGGGGGTGCCACAGGAGGGTAGGTGTTCAGGGGTAGTAGAGATACCTTCCAGAACAGAGTGTCAACTGGGTTAAGGTTCAGGGGACAGATCACTATGACTCCACCTATGATTTTCTTGTCCTTATTTAAGTTGGTACAATCCACCAAGGTTACCTATCTACAAGGTCTATGACTATTCAGCCTGACAATTTCCCACCAAATCTGCTTGTTTACAATAGCTTCTAGACATCTGTTTCAGTGTTTTTCCACAGAGACCCTAGACTTTGTGTTTGGCAGGCATGTATGTCAGGCCTATTGCTGATTTTTTGGCCTATGGCTCGTTTTAGGCCTTCAGTTTATAAACAGGTCTGTCCCTGACACCGGATAGTCCTGCATGAACTTGCCAAAGCCAGCAAACTGGAGCCAGAAGAAATCCAAGCAGAGGGTAACTATAACCAGCACCTCCAGCACTTCCCCCAAACACAGGGTAATGTGGCTTGAGTAGAACAAAGGATGTCCTCAAGACAGCTGGCACTCCAGTACTATATCCAGCAACTACCATGTCTAGACCAGCACAAAGAAGAGCATGAAGGCAGAGGTTTCATACAAATGGTTGCCTGGGCAAGGATGCAGCTCCTGTCGACTCTGCCTTTGCTGCTAGGTAGCCAGAGCTACTAGACTGACTGACAGTTGCCCAGCATGTTGGTTACTGCCAAGCCACACAGTCACACTTAAAACACAAATATGGGTGATGCAGGGACAAAGGACCATAGGACCAAGACCCTGAGTGCAGCTGCAGCATCAGCACCATCAGTTTGCAGACCAGCAAACTGCAGACCAGCAGACCAGCAGCCATGCAGTGAAGATCACACTGCTCATAATCAGCAAGAACCTAAGTTCACTTGAGTGGATGGTCAGAAACAAGAGGACTCATTCAAGGCCTCTGCTCCATTATACTGGAGAGGAAACTACATTCCAGCCAGATGTGGTGGTGTCCTAAGACCTTCCTTTTGCTGCTAGGAATGGGGGTTGTTCAGCAGAGAAAGGTCTGCAGGAGGCAGGGTGTTGTTCACAGTCATATTTCCTATCTAAGCTCTAGTGATCCACACACCTATGAGGGCTAGAAGCTCCTGAAGGTATCTAGGGCTACAGAGGTAGAAACAGCTCTACTAAGGACTTAGCTTGATACACAGAGAGTCCTAAGGAGAAACAGAACCCATACCCAGAGTCTCAAACTAAGGCAAATTACCCAGAATCTGTGTGTCCATGGCTGATTCTTCAGACCAGACA
>NW_021618642.1:0-5157 GCF_004785775.1 Grammomys surdaster | reverse complement strand
GGGGTTATACAATGAAGTTGAGTATTGGTACCTTGAAGACTGCCTCCGAGAGGCTCATGGTGAAAGTGCTGCCTGGTGGAAGCAGAAGAACTTGGTGTGTTTGAGAATCCAGTAAAATGGGATGACCACAAGGAAGAGCAGCAACAGTGGAGTACTGTTGGCAGGAGCTTATGGTCACACAGAAACTGGAGCTGTAACGTGAAACCCAAGCTCCTTTTATAAGAGCCCAGAAGTTCCTCACTGAGCCCTGTGTGATGCCTGTTGAGGAAAGCAGCTATCAGTGACTGGAACCAGCACAAGACAATGGTGACAGTTTCTTTTATACAACACAACTGGATTATAGTTTGCAAACCTGAAAAGAGTTGGACATCAGTAAAGTCAATGCAGGAATTGAAATTTTTCCAGTTGGATTTTTGGCTTCATTTGAAGGAGTATCATCACTGTGAAGTTTTGAAATGTTTATATATACACTATGTTGTTGTACATATGTGGTCTGATGTTAAGTTTTATTTGATGGTGGAATGAATGTTCGAGAGTTCATGAGGAGCAAAGGACTTTTAGAATTCTGAGCTTTGTTGAGTTTGGACTAGACTATGGGTATTTTGGCATTGGATAGTTCTAAGGGCCAGGGAATGGTTTTGATTGTTTCACTATGCTTAGCCTACATGAATTTAGCACTAATCAGATATGCGGCCATCCTGAAGATTGGGTCGCTTTGTCATAGGAAGTGTGTCAAAATGGAGGATACATGATAATCTCAGATCAGACCAGCTTGGTTAAAACCATCCACCTGGCAGCCTGTGGAAGAGAATAACCTGCCTTCCTTTGCAACTTTAGCACTATGTCATCCTAAATGGTGTCTGAATTTCTGCCATCGTGTTAATAGAAGGAATCTTTAAGTTGTAAGTCAGCCCAAATTGACTGTCATCCTCAATAACTGTTGGCTTACTCATGGGGTCTCTTCACTTTGATGAATCCTTAACTAATATAGAATGGGTACCAGAGGCTGGGTTATCATTGTGATAGGTCTGTCCATGATTTTGTTTGTAGGAAATTCGATTCTGGCAGTTTGGATGCTTTAAATGGAGCTTAATATGCTGAAGTATTAGCATCAGGGCAGAGAGTGGTGCTAAGAGTGATTTTTAATGAGGGGGTTGGCACAGTAGATTTCAGTCGAGAGGAGTATTAATATGAGGCTTAGAAATTATATTTTCATATTTTGGTGAATAATAGGGCTTCATTGTGCGCTTGTCTTAAGAGTTTTGTGGAGGGTAATTTAAAGACATGTAAATTAATACCATTAATAAAGGGAGCCTCAAAGACACCTAGATTAGACTGTGGTCTGTTGTTCGCTCTTCTTGGGAAACATTTCAAGACGTAGAGTAAAATGGAGAACTGGAAGTCCAAAATGGAGGGGTTCAAATATAGTGTTCACGACAGGGTTTTAGGAAGTAGAATGGTGTTTTATCATGTATCCAATGATACTAAATGGAAGGAACTGAGAATTGACCAGGGGGAAATATCCTCCCCAGCTAGGGATTCTCTTTGTAGATTTTCAGTTGAGAAAGGGATGGTTTTTATTATATAGGCCTTTTAATGCTGCAGTTATTTTTTTTTTCATTTGGACAAAAGAAGATATGATTCTGAATCAAATGGGCAAGAGATGGACAGGTATGGCTGCAGTCAGTTGTCTACATGACTACATATGTTGTGAAATAATATCCATACATGGGAGAAAAATCAGAGATCCAGATCAAGGGCTAGAAAACAGAGGGTTTTGGTCCAAATCATGCTGTGGTATTACAGTAACTTTGGATAGAGGTCTTGAGAATACTTGCTCTGAAATGCTTTGTGTTGATGCATGATAGTATACATCTTTAATCCCAAGAGAGTGAGGCAAGGTAATTTCTGAGTTCAAGGCCAACCTAGAACAAAGAAAGTAAAGAATAATTTTCTTTATTTAGTAAAGGTAAAGAAAAGATTAGTTCCAAGCACGGTTGTACACAAATCAAGTGTGTGAGACAAGCAGATCTCTGGTTTCAAGGTTAGTCTACAGATCATGTTCCATGACAGCAGTACTTAGGCAGTGAGCAAACCATTGAGACTAGATTGTTGGGATAAATGCCATTGAAATAGGGGCCGTGTTCCAGCACCAGCAACTGATATAACTTGGAAGTTTTGACCATGTTGCTATGGCTTTGGAATCCAGAATAGTAGAGTTTACTTGGACAGCTGAATCAAGTTAGTTGGAGCTAAGAAATTGCCAGTGACTTAGCAAATGTCATAGTTGAAGTATAGTATATTCGAAGTATTTTATGACAGCACTAATAAGCTGTGTTCCCGAGATAGCCCTCCTGAAGTCAGCCAGAAAATTTGTAAGAATCTTCTATGTGGTACTGAAGGAATGAATGGATCCTGAAGAGCAGTTGAGGCCTGATACTGTGAGTGGCTAGGTAAGTCCATTGGGGAAATTGCTGCTTCAGTGTCTGTTGAAGTCCATGGACTGAAAGGGGTTATACAATGAAGTTGAGGAATTGTACCTTGTAGACTGCCTAGGAGAGGTTCAGGGTAAAAGTGCTATCTGGTGAAAGCAGAAGAACTGGGTGTATTTGAGAGTCCAGTAAAATGGGATGACCACAAGGAAGAGCAGCAACAGTGGAGTACTATTGGCAGGAGCTTATGGTCACACAGAAACTAAATCTGTAAGGTGAAACCCAGGCTCTTTTGTAAGACCCCAGATGATCCTTAGTGAACCCTGTGGTATGCCTGTTGAGGAAAGCAGCAATCAGGGATTGGAACCAGCAGAAGACAAAGGTGACAGTTACTTTTATACAGCACAAGTGGATTGTAGTTTGCAAACCTGAAAAGAGTTGGACATCAGTAAAATCAATGCAGGAATTGAAATTTTTGCAGTTGGATTTTTGGCTTTATTTGAAGGATTATCATCACTGTGAAGTTTTGAAATGTTAATATACACTATGATGTTGTACATATGTGACCTGATGTTAAGCTTTTATTTGATTCTGGAATGGATTTTCGAGAGTTCAGGAGGAGCAAAGGACTTTTAGGATTCTGAGCTTTGTTGAGTCTGGACTAGACTATGGGTATTTTGGCTTGGTTAAAACCATCCACCTGACAGCCTGTGGAAGAGAATAACCTGCCTTCCTTTGCAACTTTAGCACTATGTCATTTTGATAGGTCTGTCCATGATTTTGTTTGTAGGATATTCGATTCTGGCAGTTTGGATGCTTTAAATGGAGCTTAATATGCTGAAGTATTAATAACAGGGCAGTGAGTGGTGCTAAGAGTGATTTTAGATCAGTGGGCTTGGCACAGTATATTTCAGTCGAGAGGAGTATTAATATGATGCTTAGAAATTATATTTTCATATTTTGGTGAAGAATAGGGCTTCATTGTGCGCTTGTCTTAAGAGTTTTCTGGAGGGTAACTTAAAGAGATTTAAATTAATCCCATTAATAAAGGGAGTCTCAAAGGGACCTACACTAGACTTTGTTCTCTTGTTCACTCTTATGGGAAACATTTCAAGAAGGAGAGTAAAATGGAAAACCAATAGCCCAAAATGTAGGGGTTCAAATATAGTGTTCACAAAAGGGTATCAGGAAGTAGAGTGGTGTTAAATCATGTATCCAAAGATACTAAATTGAAGTAACTGGGAATTGACCAGGGGGAAATATCCTCCCCAGCTAGGGATTCTCTTTGTAGATTTTCAGTTGAGAAAGGGATGGTTTATATTGTATAGGGATTTTAATGCTGCAGTTATTTAATTTTCATTTGGACAAAAGAAGATATGATTCTGATTCAAATGGCCAAGAGATGGACGGGGATGGCTGCTGTCCGTTGTCAACATGACTACATATGTTGTGAACTAATATCCATAAATGGGAGAAAAATCAAAGACCCAGATCAAGGGCTAGAAAACAGAGGGTTTTGGTCCAAATCATGCTGTGGTATTACAGTAACTTTGGATGAAGATCTTGAGAATACTGGCTCTGAAAAGCTTTGTGTTTATTCATGATAGTATACATCTTTAATCCCAAGAGAGAGAGGCAAGATAATTTCTGAATTCAAGGCCAACCTACAACAAAGAAAGAAAAGAATAGTGTTCTTTATTAGGTAAAGGTAAAGAAGAGATTAGTTCCAAACACTGTGGTGCACAATCAAAAGAGTGAGACAAGCAGATCTCTGGGTTCAAGGTTAGTCTACAGATCATGTACCATGATGGCAATACTTAGGCAGTGAGCAAACCATTGAGACTAGGTTGCTGGGATAAATGCCAATGAACTAGGGGCCTTGTTCCAGCACCAGAAAATGATAGAACTGGGAAGTTTTGGGCATGTAGCTATGGCTTTAGATTCCAAAATTGTAGAGATTACTTGGATAGCTGAATCAAGTTAGTTTTAGCTAAGAATTTGCCCATGACTTAGCAAAAGTCACTCGAGATGTATAATATATTGGAAGTATTTTTGAGAGCCCCAAAAAGCTGTGTTCCAGAGATAGCCCTCCTGAAGTCAGCCAGATAATTTGTAAGAATCTTCTAGGTGGTACTGAAAGAATGCAAGCATCCTGAAGAGCAGTTGAGGCCTGGTCCTGTGAGTGGTTAGGAAAGGCCTTAGGAGAAATTGCTGCTTCAGTGTCTGTTGAAGTCCAAGGACTGAATGGGGTTATACAATGAAGCTGAGGATTGGTACCTGGAAGACTGTCTAGGAGAGGCTCATGGTGGAAGTGCTGCATGGTGGAAGCAGAAGAACTGGGTGTATTTGAGAGTCCAGTAAAATGGGATGACCACAAGGAAGAGCAGCAACCATAAAGTACTATTGGCCGGAGCTTATGGTCTCACAGAAACTAGACCTGAAAGATGAAACCTAACCTCTTTTTGTAAGAGCCCAGATGATCCTCAGTGAACCCTGTGGGATGCCTGTTGAGGAAAGCAGCTATCAGTGATTCGAACCAGCACAAGACAAAGGTGACAGTTTCTTTTATACACAGAAGTGGATTATAGTTTGCAAACCTGAAAAGAGTTGGACATCAGTAAAGTCAATGCAGGAATGGAAATTTTTGCAGTTGGATTTTTGGCTTCATTTGAAGGAGTATCATCACTGTGAAGTTGTGAAATGTTTATATGGACCCTATGATGTT
>NW_021618641.1:1476-1790 GCF_004785775.1 Grammomys surdaster | reverse complement strand
TAAGGGGATATTTCTTTTAATAGGATTTTCATAGTATCAAATATTTGCCACGTTACCATTATTATTATAAAATAAAACCAAAGCCCACCCATCACCATGTCTCTCAGTGTAGATGGACAGAGGACACGCAGCAGTCCACCTGCTGCCCAGCCATGTGGTACAAGTGTGTGGTAGATGCTCAGAGGCCAGCTGGCCCCATGATCAGGATGCAGCTGTTGCCATAACAATGTGCAAGTATGTGTTGGAGAGATGAGAGAGAAAAAGAAGCAGAAAGGTTTGATCATTATGAAGAGAGGCAGAGCTGGAGACACATG
>NW_021618641.1:0-1376 GCF_004785775.1 Grammomys surdaster | reverse complement strand
AAGAGATTTATTCATTTCCTTTTTAGGAATTCCTATCCTCTTCATGCGGATTTCCCCCACACCCTTTTCTTCTTTGTCTTGGATAATCATTGTCTGCTCTGCTAATGTTGAAGGTTTCAATGGAGACATATTGTCCTGTCTGTTACTGATTATGTCTTAACCCTGACTTCCAAGCATCTGGGATTGGGCTTATTATTGTTTTCTGTGATGATATTTGGTTTTGCATCTGTGCAGTGACTGTTTTGTTTAGTGGTTTCAGCTTCTTCCATGGTCTTTTGGGGAGTGTAATGGCTTTATAGTGGAGAAATTTCTGTGGACCTGTTTCCAGGGCCAGCTCAGCTGGTGTGTTTCTGGAGTATCTCTGCTCTTGTGGAAGGCTGGGATAATGGCTGGAGTATCTCTCCTCTTGTGGAGGGCTGGGATAATGGCTGGAGTATCTCTGCTGTTGTTGAGGGCTGGGATAATGGGAGGAATTGGGGAGGAAATATCTGGGGAGAAGATTTTTGGGAATCTTTGGGGGTGGTGTCAGAGAAGAAGGGGAGGTCTCTGTAGCTTTTCTGCTTCAGAGTCAGGGATGAGCTTAGGTAGATTGGATCAGGGGACCAGCGGTGAGGAGAAGATGTGCAGGCAGCCTACATGGTTTCTGACAAGTATGGCCTCTCTAGTAACTCTTATTACAGAACTCGAGATTTTTTTTTTTTGCCAACCAATGAGTGTTTTGTAGGACACAGAGGTCCTGTTTTATATTTTTTAAAGGACTCTGGTTTTTCTCTGGACAAGTTTATCAGTGCAATGTTAAGGAATGAAGAAACCCACCCTTGAGAGTCTTTTTTTTTTCTTTTTTTTTCTTCTTCAAATTTCTCTGTAATTTACCTCATCTGTTGACTGCCTTTAAACTCTCTGGTGTTAAAAGCCCACAGATTTCCACTAAGTATATAGCTACTGTAAATCCACATTTCTTTATTGCATATCCTCAGCCTCCATTTCTTTGCACCCTTCACTTTTCTCTAGGTTATCTGCCTGCATTAATAGTCCAGCTTGCACATTTGTTGCTCTTTTTTCTACTGAATTGCTTTTCTCTGCCATGTTCTACAAGCAGGGCTTTAGTACATGTCCTCAGCTCCATTTCTTATCTCCAATTTCAGTTCAGGTCTTCTCAAGGTGTCACAACTTTTGACTTGGCGAATTAGCAAAGCATCCTGAGTATGGTGTCTTTGAACGGGTCAAATCCTTTAAACACAAAATATCCCCTTTCCTATAACTGCTATCCATTTAAGTTTCAATCACTTCTAAAAAGTCACAAGCTAAAAACAGCTACATTAATTTGTTAAAGAGATTAGATGCCTTCCTCCATTGGGCATTCAATTTACATTTTT
>NW_021618640.1:0-2445 GCF_004785775.1 Grammomys surdaster | reverse complement strand
AAGAACTTCTGGAGGTATCACCATATCTGATCTCAATCTGTATTACAGAACAATCGTAATAAAATCCACATGGTACTGTCATAGAAACAAACAAGGTGACCACAGCTAAGACGCCTAGGGAGAGGGGATATAGAACATGAAATGGTCAACTCCTATAACCAGAAAAGTTTTCCAATGGAAGGATGGGTATACTAACCTAGACAAAAACCACTGACTCACATTTTTTCTTGTGAAAAGAAGTGCAGAGATAAGGAGGGGACAGAAGTGAGGGAATCGACAACAAATGACTGGCCCAACTTGAGTGCCATGCCATGAGAGAGCCCACCCTTGACTTTATTATTATTATTCTACTACACTTGCAGAAGGGAGGCTACCATAACAACCATCTGAGTGGCTTCACCTAACAGATGAAGAAAACAGATGCTGAGACCCAAAGCCATCTACTACAAACTGATATGCCAAGGTGGGCTGACATCCATGGGCGGTTTCCCCTTCTTTGAGGAGTAACAGAGCGGTACACAGAAAAAGGAAAGGAAAGAATAAGGGACTGGAAGGATAGAAGGGAGGGGGACCTCTGATGAGGAAGTAAAGTCATTAATGAAAAATAAAAATTAAATTAAATAATCAAAGAGAAACAAACAAAGCAATATCACTGGACCTTTGTACATTAAGAAGCAGGGGCAGAGAACCTGGAAGGTCTGGGACATTTCTCTCTCTAGATTTCACTGTTTCAATGGAAAATTGCTTAACTAGAGGAATTAAAAAGCACTAAGCTAAGCCTGGAAGTGGTGGCACATGCCTTTACTCCCAGCACTTGGGAGGCAGAGGCAGATAGATCTCTGAGATCCAGGCTAGCCTGGTCTACAGAGTGAGTTTCAGGACAGCCAAGGGAACACAGAGAAATCTTGTCTCAAAAAACAAAAACTAACAAACAAACAAACCAAGGAACAAACAAACCCACTAAGCTGTTGGGTTGACTCTGATGCTAAGGTCCTATTCCAAAATTGGTTCTTGACCCATCACTAAAGATGCTAGTAGATACTGAGCTAAGTGAAATAGACAGGACTTCTGGGTTCCCACAGGCAAGTGAGCAGACACAAGATGGGGAGAGAGAGAGAGTTTTCGTCATGCTTTGGAGGAGGAAAAGCCAACCAACTATGTGAGATCTCGGGCAGATCTCTGTTGGGAATGTTGAGTTGGGACTGAAGGTAACTGAGCAACCCAAGTTGAGGACAGATTTAAGGAGTTCAGCTAAGAGTATTGGAAAGGACACCCTTGCCTCCGAAGATTAATGATGCCCAGCAATTGAGCAGAGAAGGCAAACTGAAATTGAGCAACATGTGTGTCGGTGGTTTTCATCCGCAGATCCAATATTCTCTGGGCTGGGACTGGTAGCACACAGGTTCTCAGAGCTAAGGCAGGATAGCAAAGTCAACACTAAGCAATTCTGTTAGAAGAAGTGGATACTGAAGTGGGTAAAGTCTAAGAACTTCTCTGAGTTTGAGGTTTCTCATACACAAAATGATACATTAAATGATCTCCCAGGGCCCTCTCAAAACTATAATATTCCTTAATTCTTTCTATTGTATTTCATAAATCACAGCCTATGTAGACAGAAAGATCACTGGCAAGTGTAGGGTACTGCTCTAGTTTTCTTTTTAAGACCAAATAAAGTTATGGACTCAAGGGCGGGGCAGAGAGAATCATCAATTGACCTTGCCCCTGTACACAATATTAGCTGCTGGGGTCTATAACCTGACACTCAGCTACAAACAGTGAGTGGCCTGTGTCTCAGACCTCTGAGCTGACTTAATTGATTTAACCAGGATTGCATATGTCTGCATAGGAGAGTTCCCTAATTAGAAATTTGATATTCATTGGCTCAAGCTAACTTTCCCAAATGCTTCACCCATCAATATGGCCTGTCTTCATTCACATGGCATTAATCAAAACATGTAGAGAAATTACAAAACCACCCTTGTACTTCAATCAGTTCTTCTTCGTAATGGTGGTCTCTGGAGCTGAATGCCTTAAACTTCACTCTGTGACCTAGCTATTGCCTTCCCCATTTCCCCCTGTACTGTACACAGGGAACTATTCCTCCTATTCTCATCTGAAAGCAGAGGCCATGCTGCATACACAAATCCTTTTCCTAGTGCTTGAATGTTTCTTGTGGTCTAAGAGACTCTAACTGGTAATACTAAAACTCTATGATGGTACAACCTCTTAATTTAAGAATTTTAGAATTTTAATTTTAGGGGCTGGAGAGATGGCTCAGCGGTTAAGAGCACTGACTTCTCTTCCAGAGGTCCTGAGTTCAAATCCCAGCAACCACATGGTGGCTCACAACCATCTGGAATGAGATTGGATGCCCTCTTCTGGTGTGTCTGAAGACAGCTACAGTGTACTCATAAATAGAATAAATAAATAAATCTTAAAAAAAAA
>NW_021618639.1:0-1373 GCF_004785775.1 Grammomys surdaster | reverse complement strand
CTGATGTAACTAGGAAGGCCATGACACATAGGACTCTGGCTAGGCAGACTGAGTCCTAGGAAGGGCACACTCTAGGGAGTGGACAGGCTGGCCTGGCAAAGAATAAATAGATGGACCAAGACTACAAAAGGCACTTGAGGTAGAATGTGTCATTGCAACATGGTTTTCACATCACGAGCCCATAGATAATAGTTACAGGGCGAGGGCCACCAGTGGCCAGCACCAGGCCCACAATGACCCTTCATCATCAGTAAGGCCTCTTCTGCAGAGCTGCTATAGTGGGGACTGGTGACATCGTGGACGGCGCCCACAAATCTGGATACCGGGACTGACTCAACGAAGTTCAAGGCAGCTCCATCGGCCTGCAAGCCTCTGGCATAGGAATGGACTATCCTCATAGAATGGATGGGGCTTTCTGGGGTATGAAGGAATGGTGGAGGATGAAGCAAAAGAGAGTGGGCCTGCGTGTTTGGACCTGCGCCCGGGCAAGCAGCGCCACCTGCTGGGCAGACACGTGAGCTGCCGAGGAAACAGCTGACTCTGGGTCACCCTGTAGTTCTCCTAGGTCTATACAAAGGGGCAACGTGTGGGATAGGAACCTGGGGCCCGCCCTCACCCATTCTGTCCTGTTCACTCCTCTACAGAACCTTCCACATCTCCAGTACTTTACCCAATGTTAGATCTGCTTCTCACCCCGGAACAGAGAGTCAAACAGGTCCTGACTGACTCCTTTGGGGCTAGTATGATAGACCAGGAAACCTATAACAAAGTGAAACAGTGAGGTCTGCCCAGCCCTAGAAAACGCTGGCCCAGCTCTCAGAGCCCTAAGTGGGTAAGTTGGCCTCACCTATTAGCACAGTGGCTGCCCTGCGCAAGGTGTCCTGTGGGCTCCACAGGTAGCCCTGGGTCTGACTCAGGAAATGTTGAACATGACTTGGATACCACTGAACCAAGAAACACAAATGCTCATGGCAGAACGAAAGCTTCAGTCCTTCATGGACAAGGGGCTGGAACAGGTAACATGAACTAGCCTCATAGGAACACGGTGGTCATGATTAGCTCAAGTGGAGGCTCTGTTTTGAAGGAGAGTGGACTATAGACTCCTCTGACAAGTCAGCAGCTGATTAGACCTTGGTGCTTTCTCTACTAACCAGGCGGTGGCAGACACGGCTGAGAACCTCGGGGCTGTCATAGTGAGCCACAGTAACCATCTCCTCCAGCAGGCCCCATCGAAGGGCCTGATCACAGAGGGCAAGTGTCCACTCTGAGCTCTGCAATAGAGGAAGTAAACAGGGTTAAGGATCTGGGAGATGGCCATTGGTGGAAAGAAAGGGAAGGTGGCCAGAAAAGGTTGGCAAAGCCCAGGGTGAGTT
>NW_021618638.1:0-1677 GCF_004785775.1 Grammomys surdaster | reverse complement strand
CAGTGAGTCAGAAATAAATGAACAGGAATAATCGATATTCACCATTCATGGATAATGGTAAATCTAAAAAAAATGAACATGAATAATCAATAGTCATCATTCATAATTAATAGGTAATCAGAAATAAACAAAGCTGAAATATCAACAGTCATCAGTCATAGATGAGAGTAATTCAGAAATAAATGAACAGAAATATTCGATATTCATGTTCTTGGATAATAGTAAATCAGATATAATTGAACATGAAAAATCAATACTCATGAGACATAATTAATTGTAAACCAGAAAAAAATAAAGCTGAAATATCAATAGTCATCAATCATAGATAATAGTAAGTCAAAAATAAATGAACATGAATAATCAATAGTCATCAGTAAAAGATAATAGTAAGTCAGAACAAATTAACAGAAATAATCAATATTCATCATTCGTGGATAATAGTTAACCAGAAATAAATGAACAGGAATAATCAATAGTCATCAGTCATACATAATAGTCAATCAGAAATATACAAAGCTGAAATATCAATAGTCATCAATCAGAGATAAGAGTAATTCAGTAATAATGAACAGGTATAATCAATATTCATGTTCATGGATAAGAGTAAACCAGAAATAAATAAACATGAATAATTAATAGTCATGAGTCATAATTAATAGTCAATCAGAAATATATGAATCTGAAATATCAATAGTCATCAGTCATATATAATAATAAGTCAGAAATAAATGAACAAAAATAATCAATATATATCATTAATGGATAAATGATAATCAGATATAAATGAACATGAAAAATCAATAGACAACAGTCATAGTTCATAGGAAATCAGAATTAAATGAAATTGAAGTATCAAAAGTCATCAAACATAAATAAAAATAAGTCATGAATAAATGAACATGAATAATCAATATACACGATTTTTGGATAATATTAAATCAGAAATAAATAAACAGTAATAGTCAATAGTCATCAGTCATAGTTAATAGGTAATCAAATAAATAAAGCTGAAATATCAATAGTCATCAGTCATAGATAATAGTAAGTCAGAAATAAATGAACAGGATTAATCGATATTCACGATTAGTGGATAATAGTAAATCAGAAATAAATGAACATCAATAAGCAATAGTCATCAGTCATGGTTAATAGGAAATCAGAAATAGTAAAGCTGAAATATCTATAGTCATCAGTCATAGTTAATAGTATGTCAGAAATAAAAGAACAGGAATAATCAATATTCACCAATCGTTGATAATAGTAAATCAGAAATAAATGAACATGTATAATCAATAGTCATCAGTCATAGTTCATAGTAAATCTGAAACATATAAAGCTGAAACATCAATACTCATCAGTCATAGATAATAGCAAGTCAGAAATAAATGAACAGAAATAATCAATATTCAGCATTCATGGATAATAGTAAATCAGACATAAATGAAAATGAATAATCAATACTAATCAGGCATATTTAATAGTAAACCAGAAGTAAATAAAGCTGAAATATCAATAGTCATCAGTCATAGATAATAGAAAGTCAGAAATAAATGAACAGGAATAATCAATATTCACCATTCGAGGATAAGGGTAAATCTGAAATAATGAACATGAATAATCAATATTCACTATTCTTGGATAATGGTAAATCTGAAAAAAATGAACATGAATAATCAA
>NW_021618637.1:0-4980 GCF_004785775.1 Grammomys surdaster | reverse complement strand
CAGAACTATTGGATTCCATGCCCCTAATAGGGTGGCCCATTAAGTTCCACTTAAATTATTCAACTGCCCTTTTAAGACCAAACTGTCAAAGTCTTTCATATTTCTCCAATAGTTGGTCTTAGTGGAGAGGCTGGATATGATGTGACAGAGTCATGTGGTTTGGTAGCTAGGAAAGGACAGATACTGTTCCAAGCTTAGACTTCCTTTGCAGCGAAGACAGGGAAAGCCAGACTAATCTTGTACACTGGTTATGAAACCTAGGCTAAATTGGGTAGTTTGTTGAAAAGGTGTGGACAAGGGGGTGAGGGTTAGTCATTAAGCTAGACCCTAGTGGAAGATACGGGAACTCTGGAAATGGAGTGGGGTAGTTGGAGTACCACAAAGGATCCTCAGGGTAGATACAAATAGGTGAGTCCTAGAGGAAGCCTGGAGATGGTTTGTGTTGTAGGCAGAGGTATGATATTTTTCAATGTAGTGAAATATATGTTTTAAAGGTATGCCTTTATGCTTTTCTTCATTACATTGGTGTCTGTCATGGCTCCCTTTTCAGGTCTAATTTTCTGAATTTGAGTCTGATCCTTATTTCAGTTTGGCTAAGGACTTCTCAATCTTGATATCTTTTTAAAAGCTCTAACACATCTATTCATTGATTCCTTGTATTAATTTTATTTTACGTAATTTGTACCTTGTTGGCTCTCTGAATTCTCCTGACTCTTCCCCACTAATTCCCTGTCAAAGTCATGCCCTTTCATAAGAGAAATTTTGTAAATATAGTACTCATGAAATTTCCTGAAAAGATAAACATTTAAATAAATGAAAATTTTTGTTACAATGTTAATTATATATTTCCCTTTCACCATCCACTCTCTACTTTATTCTTAGCAGATACTCTATTTGAAGACCTGTAGGTTTACAAAGTAAAAGTCACTGTTCTTTGTTTCTGATTTTTTTGACTATTTATTTATTGAGTGTTTACTTTCATGCCACATTGTACATGTGCAAGTTAAGACCCACTTGTGGAAGTTATCTTCTTTCACCATGTGGGTGCTTGGGATTCAGTGTTTGTGATGAAACTTGGTGGAGGATACCTTTGTCCCATTGGTCCATCTTGTCTGCCAAAATGTCACCATTGATGTAGGATGAATTTGAATGAAGAGAAAAACCAAGTGGCTATCATAATTGGAACTGAAGTATATTTTATTATAAATTATAAAAAGGCAGTTATTGACAGTTGTGTGTCAAAAACATTAGTCATTTGTCAGTTCCTTCTTTTTCTTAGTATGTGATATAAATAATGCTGTTAATACAATCACCAGAGTTGGTTAAGGAGTAGGCATGGAAGAACAATTCATAAAAGGAGCCTGGAGGCTTTTGTCAAAACTGTGGAGGAGGAAGTTTTTTTATTCTACTAGTGGAGAGATGCAGCATGATCTCCCAGAAGCCTCAAACTGGCCGTGTAGCAAAGGAAAATCTTGAATTTCTGATTCTCCCACCACTACTTCCTGAGTGTAGTCATTATATATGTGTACATTGCTATGTGTGGTAATAATACAATAATTACTATTGTGTGGTGCTGGGTTTCAAACCCAGACATTCATACTTGTTGGATACAGAGGCATGTGCTCTATTGACTGACTGAGCTACATTCCAGTCCTATGGACCATTTCTACTGACAATACAGTTGCATTACCTCACCACTGTGCTCTCTGTAAGAAAGATTACTTTTCCTAAGTGTGTTTTGAGGAGGTGACTTTTTTGTAATTTTGCGATCAGTGTTATTCATTTCTAGATGAGACCCTGAGGTATGGAGGCTACCAGGAATATTTTGCAAGCAGGAAAGATACCTTGGGTAATCTGAAATGTCTTTCTACTTCTCTTAAAAAATGTTATTATTGCTATTTTTTTTGTGTGTTCATAAGGACTGGGATCAGTTAATCCACACAGACAGATATGACTTGGAGAGAATAGTTCACACATGGGAAACCCAGAGCTCAGCTGTTCCTCTCTACTGTTCTCCTGGAAATAAAGAAGTTCACTTTTCCATTTGATGGGGCCACTTCTTTTTTTTTTTTTTTTTTTTTTTTTTTTGAAATAAGGAGAGATTTATTTTTGCTGTCTGAGGGGTTGGACACAGTTCATCATGCTAGGGAACACAGTGGCATGAGGTTGCTTGGCAGTGACAGGAGCTGATGGTGGCTGCTTGCTCACAACTATGTGAATCAGGAAACAGAGACTGGAGAAAAAGTCTGTAAACCTCAAGACCACCTCTTAAGGGGTTCCACACTCACCACCGCAAATACTCCATTGGCTGCGGGCCAAGTCTTCAAACACATGAGCCTGTGGGATATTTCCCATTCAAAAGGGAATACCTGCTTTAAAAATGCACAGATTTTTAAAGACTTAGTAGGAGTAAGGGGAACAGTGGTTTGGTTCTTTTCAGCAGAATTATATCTGTGTTTTTATTTGCACCCCAAACTGGACAGGACAAAGCAGCTGTATTGAGGCTGATTATTATTATTATTATTACTGTTACTATTATTTTCTCTTTTCTTTTTTTTTTCCTTTTTTTTTTTATTGGATGATTTATTTACATTTCCTATGTTGTCCCCTTACCCCATCCCCCACCACCCCCTCGGAACCCCCAACCCTCTCGCCCCTCCTCCTTCTTCTCTGTGGATGTAACCTCTATCTACACCCCCCCACTCCCACCTCCCCACCCTCAAAATTCTCACCCCCTGGGGCATCCAGCCTTCATGAGGTCAAGGTTCTCTTCTTCCACCTATGCCCAGCAGGGCCCTCAACTTTTACATATTCAGCTGAAGCCCTGGATCCCCCCCCTAAGTGCTCCCAGGCTGGTGGTTTAGACCCTGGGAGCTGTGGTTGGTTGGTATTGTTGCTCTCCTCATGGTGCCACAAACCCTTTCAGCTCCTTCAGTCTTCACTCTAACTCCTCTATTGAGAACCCCATGATCAGTTCAATGGCTAGTTGTGAGCATCTGCCTCTGAATATGTCTGACTCTTGAAGGCATCTGAGGAGATATCCATATCAGGCTCTTATCAGCATGCACTTCCTGTCTTCCACATCAGCATCTACCTTTGGTGATTGCACATGGGATAGATACTCGGGTGGGGTGGTCTTGAGATGGCCCCTCCTTCAGTTTCTGTCCCTCACTTTGTCTCCATATTTGCTCCCTTGAGTATTTTGTTGCTCCTTCTAAGAAGGACCAAATCACCCTCACTTGGTCTTCCTTCTTTATGGGCTTCATGTGGCCTGTGAGTTGCATCTTGGGCATTTCAAGGTTCTAGGCTAATATCCAATAATCAGTGAGTGAATACCATGTGTCTTCTTTTGTGATTGGCTTACCTCACTCAGGATGATAATTTCTAGTTCCATCCATTTACCTAGGAACCTCTCGAATTCATTGTTTTTAATAGCTGAGTAATATTCCATTGTGTAAATATACCACATTTTTTGAATCCATTCCTCAGTTGAAGGACATCTGGGTTCTTTCCAGCTCCTGGCTATTATCAATAAGGCTGCTATGAACATAGTAGAGCATATGTCCTTGTTATATGTTTGAGCATCTTCTGGGTATATGCCTAGGAGTGGTATAGCTGGATCCTCAGGTCCAATTTTCTGAGGAACTGCCAGACTGATTTCCAAAGTGGTTGCACCATCTTGCAGTCCCACCAACAATGGAGGAGTGTTCCTCTTTCTCCACATCCTCGCCAGCATCTACTATCACCTGAGTTCTTAATCTTAGCCATTCTGACTGGTGTGAGATGGAATCTCAGAGTTGTTTTGATTTGCATTTCCCTGATGATTAAGGACACTGAACATTTCTTTAGGTGCTTCTCGGCCATTCGAGTTTCTTCCATTGAAAATTCTTTGTTAAGCTCTATACCCCATTTTTTAATAGGGTAATTTGGTTGTCTGGAGTCTACTTTCTTGAGTTCTTTGTATATATTGGATATTAGCCCTCTATCAGATGTAGGATTAGTAAAGATCTTTTCCCAATTTGTTGGTTGTCGTTTTGTCCTATTGACAGTGTCCTTTGCCTTACAGAAACTTTGCAATTTTATGAAGTCCCATTTGTCAATTCTCGATCTTAGAGCATATGCCATTGGAGTTCTGTTCAGGAACTTTTCCCCTGTGCCCAAGTATTCGAGGCTTTTCCCCACCTTCTCTTCTATTAGTTTCAGTGTATCTGGTTTTATGTGGAGGTCCTTTATCCACATAGACTTGAGCTTTGTACAGGGGGATAAGAATGGATCAATTTTCATTCTTCTACATGTTGTCTTCCAGTTGAACCAGCACCATTTGTTGAAAATGCTGTCCTTTTTCCACTGGACAGTTTTAGCTCCTTTGTCAAAGATCAAGTGACCATAGGAGTGTGGGTTCATTTCTGGGTCTTCAATTCTATTCCATTGATCTTCCTGCCTGTCTCTGTACCAATACCAGGTAGTTTTTATCACTATTGCTCTGTAGTACAGCTTGAGGTCAGGAATGGTGATTCCTCCAGAAGTTCTTTTATTGTTGAGAATAGTTTTCGCTATCCTGGGTTTTTTGTTATTCCATATGAATTTGAGAATTTCCTTTTCTAACTCTGTGAAGAATTGAGTTGGGATTTTAATGGGGATTGCATTGAATCTGTAGATTGCTTTTGGCAAGATGGCCATTTTTATTATATTAATCCTGCCAATCCATGAGCATGGGAGATCTTTCCATCTTCTGAGATCTTCTTCAATTTCTTTCTTCAGAGACTTGAAGTTCTTGTCATAGAGGTCTTTCACTTGCTTGGTTAGATTCACACCAAGGTATTTTATATTATTTGCAACTATTGTGAAGGGTGTCATTTCCCTAATTTCTTTTTCAGTCTGTTTATCTTTCATGTAGAGGAAGGCTACTGATTTGTTTGAGTTGATTTTATAACCAGCCACTTTGCTGAAGTTGTTTATCAGGTTTAGGAGTTCTCTGGT
>NW_021618636.1:0-7964 GCF_004785775.1 Grammomys surdaster | reverse complement strand
CTCTTTGGCTTATTGATCCTTGGGGGAATGCTCTTCATGCTCTGGTTGCTCTGCAAATTTAGAAACCAACAACATAGAGAAAAAATTCTAATTACTCAAGCACTGCTGGCTCTAGAACAAGGGACATCCCCCCAAGCTTGGTTGAATATGCTTAAACGATGAGACACTATCATTCAATGGGGTATCCTGAGGGCTCGTGTTCCCATTGCACCAGGAACCCTGAGTGGTAGTCCTCCACACTTCCCAGGGCTCGGGTTCCCATTGCACGGGACATAAGTGTGGAGGGTCTCACAACTGTTTAATTGCCTTGAACGCCTTACTGGCAGAACAGTGGGCTTGATTGGCAGAATAACAGTTGGGAATTTGTTGTAGCAATATAATAAAGAAGGGGGAGATGTTGGGAGCCGCGTACGCCATTCAACAATGGCGCGGCTCCGTGTGGGAGCCGCATACGCCAACTGTCAATGGCGCGGCTCCGTCAGCGGTTGCGGCTCCGTCAAGAAGCCGCATTCAAAGGCGCGGCTCTGTGAGGGAGCCGCATTCAGTGGTGCGGCTCGGTGAGGGAGCCGCACTCAAAGGCACAGCTCAGTCAGGGAGCCGTGAATAAGGCGCGCCGGCTCCCTGCTTCTCAGCTCTGACAGAGCCATGAATGGGAGCGCGCATGCGCAGAGCATGCCGGCTTCCCGCGCTCTGGTTCCAGTCAGAGCACAGCCGAATGTGCGCATGCGCAAAGGACAAAAAATGAATATGCTAATTAAGCCTTACTCTAAGAGCACTCCAAGAGCCAATAAGAAACTGGTATGCTAATTAGGCATCATTAAGGAGCCAATGAGCATGCAGTAAGTCCTCCCAGGATCCTATATAAGCAGTGGGTTCTGGGGCTCGGGTGTCCTTCGCCACTACCATCTACGAGAGCTGTAACACCATCTAAGAGCTGTAACACCATCTAAGAGCTGTAACACCATCTAAGAGCTGTAACATCATCTGAAATTGCTGTAACCAGTAAATTGCTGTCAGAAGAATCCTGAAGTGTGGCGTGTTCTCCTTATCAGCGATGCGGCGCGTCGCATATCTTTATTTAAAAACCAATTCTGTCAATACCTTTTTTTAAAAAACATTTCTGTTAATATCTTTATTTAATAACCAATTCTTTAACTATCTTTATTCAATAACCAATTCTGTCAATATATTTATGTAATAAACAATTCTGTCAATATCTTTATTTAAAAACCAATTCTGTCTCTATGACTGATGACTATTGATATTTCAGCTTTATTTATTTCTGCTTTACCATGAACTCTAACAGATGACTATTGATTAATCAAGTTCATTTGTTTCTGATTTACTATTATCCACGAATGCTGAATATTAATTATTCATGTTCATTTATTTTGACTTACTATTATTTATGACTGATGACTATTTATATTTCAGTGTTATATATTTCTGATTTTCTATAATTATGATATATGACTGTTGGTTGTTCATGTACATTTATTTGTGAATTACTATTATCCACGAATTGTTATTATTGATTATTCATGTTCATTTATTTCTGACTTACTATTATCTATAACTGATGACTACTGATATTTCAGCTTTATATATTTCTGATTTACTATGAACTCTGACTGATGACTATTGATTAATCAAGTTCATTTTTTTCTGATTTACTATTATCCACGAATGCTGAATGTTGATTATTCATGTTCATTTATTTCTGAATTACTATTTTCTATGACTGATGACTATTGATATTTCAACTTTATATATTTCTGATTTACTATGAACTCTGACTGATGACTATTGATTATTCGTCTCCATTTATTTCCTATTGACTATTATCCACGAATGCTGAATATTGATTATTCATGTTCATTTATTTCTGACTTACTATTTCCTATGACTGATGACTATTCATATTTCAGCTTTATATATTTCTGATTTCCTATTAACTATGACATATGACTATTGGTTGTTCATGTTCATTTTTTTCTGAATTACTATTATCCACGAATTGTTATTATTGATTATTCATGTTCATTTATTTCTGACTTACTATTATTTATGACTAATGACCTTTGATAATTCAGCTTTATTTTTTCTTGTTTACAATTATCTATGACTGATGACTATTGATTAATCAATTTCATTTGTTTCTCATTTACTATTTTCTATGAATGCTGAATATTGATTATTCATGTTCAGTTATTTCTGACTTACTATTATCTATGATAGATGACTATTGATATTTCAGCTTTATATATTTCTGATTTCCTATTAACTATGACATAAGACTATTTGTTGTTCATGTTCATTTATTTCTGAATTACTAATATCCATGAATTGTTATTATTGATTATTCATGTTCCTTTATTTCTGATTTACTATTATCTATGACTGATGACTTTTGATATTTCAGCTTTATTTATTTCTTGTTTACAATTAACTATGACTGATGACTATTGATTAATCAATTTCATTCATTTCTGATTTACTATTATCCACGAATGCTGAATATTGATTATTCAAGTTCGTTTATTTCTGACTTACTATTATATATGACTGTTTACTATTGATATTTCAGCTTTATATATTTCTCATTTCCTATTAACTATGCCATATGAATATTGGTTGTTCATGTTCATTTATTTCTGTATTAATATGATCCACGAAATGTTATTAGTGATTACTCAAGTTCATTTATTTCTGACTTACTATTATCTATGACTGATGAGTGGTGATATTTCTGCTTTGTTTATTTCCGCTTTCCCATGAATTCAGACTGATAAGGATTGATTAATCAAGTTCATTTTTTCTGATTTACTATTATCCATGATTGCTGAATGTTGATTCTTCATGTTCATTTATTTCTGACTTACTATTATCTATGACTGATGACTAATGATATTTCACCTTTACATATTTCTGATTTCCTATTAACTATGACTTGTGACTATTGTTTGTTAATGTTCATTTATTTCTGAATTACTATTATCCACGAATTTTTATTATTAATTATTCATGTTCATTTATTTTTGACTTACTATTATCTATGACTGATGACTAATGATATTTAACCTTTGTATATTTCTGATTTACTATGAAGTCTGACTGATGACTATTGATTAATCAAGTTCGTTTGTTTGTGATTTACTATTATCCACGAATGCTGAATATTGAATATTCATGTTTATTTATTTCTTACTTACAATTATCTATGACTGATGACTATTTATATTTCAGTTTTATATATTTCTGATTTCCTGTTAACTATGACATATGACTATTGTTTGTTTCAGTTCGTTTATTTCTGTATTACTATTAGCCACGTATTGTTATTATTGATTATTCATGTTGATTTATTTCTGACTTACTATTATCTATGACTGATGACTATTGATATTTCAGCTTTATTTTTTTCTTGATTACAATAAACTCTAACTGATTACTATTGATTATTCTATTTCATTTATTTCTGATTTACTATTATCCACGAATGCTGAATATTGATTATTCATGTTCATTTATTTCTGATTTACTATTATCTATGACTGATGACTATTGATATTTCAGCTTTATTTTTTTCTTGTTTACAATTAACTATGACTGATGACTATTTATTAATCAATTTCATTTATTTCTGATTTACTATTATTCACGAATGCTGAATATTTGTTATTCATGTTCATTTATTTCTGACTTACTATTATATATGACTGATGACTAATGATATTTCACCTTTATATATTTCTGATTTACTATGAACTCTGACTGATTACTATTGATTAATCAAGTCCGTTTGTTTCTTATTTACTGTTATCCACGAATGCTGAATATTGATTATTCAGGTTAATTTATTTCTGACTTTCTATTATCTATGACTGATGACTATTGATATTTCAGCTTTTTGTATCTGATTTCCTATTAACTATTACATATGACTATTGGTTGTTTATGTTCATTTATTTCTGAATTACTTTTATCCACGAGTCGTGATTATTGATTATTCATGTTCATTTATTTCTGACTTATTATTATCTATGACTGATGACTATTGATATTTCAACTTTATATATTTTTGATTTACTATGAACTCTGACTGATTAGTATTGATTATTTATGTCCATTTAGTTCTGGTTTACTATGAACTCTGAGTGATGACTATTGATTAATCAAGTTCGTTTGTCTCTGTTTTACTGTTATCCACGAAAGCTGAATGTTGATTATTCATGTTCATTTATTTCTGACATACTATTATCTATGACTGATGACTAATGATATTTGTCATTCATATATTGGTGATTTAATATGGACTCTAACTGATGACTATTGATTAATCAAGTTCGTTTGTTTCTGGTTTACCGTTATCCATGAATGCTGAATATTGATAATTCATGTTCATTTATCTGACTTACTATTCCCTATGACTGATGACTATTGATATTTCGGCTATTTTATTTCTGATTTCCTATAACTATGACATATGACTATTGTTGTTCATGTTCATTTATTTCTGACTTACTATTATGTATGACTGATGACTAATGATATTTCACCTTTATATATTTCTGATTTAATATGAACTGACTGATGACTAATGATTAATCAAGTTCGTTTTTTTCTGATTTACTTTTATCCACGAATGCTGAATTTTGATTATTCATGTTCATTTATTTCTGACTTACGATTATCTATGACTGATGACTAATGATATTTCACCTTTATATATTTCTGATTTCCTATCAACTATGACATATGACTATTGGTTGTTCATGTTTATTTATTTCTGAATTACTATTTTCCACGAATTGTTATTACTGATTATTCATGTTCATTTATTTCCGACTTACTATTGTCTATGACTGGTGAGTAATGATAATTCACCTTTATATATTTCTGATTTCCTATTAACTATGATATATGACTATTGATTTTTCACGTTCATTTATTTCTGAATTACTATTATCTATGACTGATGTCTAATGATATTTAACCTTTATATATTTCTGATTTACTATGAACTCTGACTGATGACTATTGATTAATCAAGTTAGATTGTTTCTGATTTACTATTATCCATGAATGCTGAATGTTGATTATTCATGTTGATTTATTTCTGACTTACTATTATCTATTACTGACGACTAGTGATATTTTACCTTTATATATTTCTGATTTACTATGAACTCTGACTGATGACTATTGATTAATCAAGTTCGTTTGCTTCTTATGTACTATTATCCACGAATCGTGATTATTGATTATTCATGTTCATTTATTTCTGACTTACTATTAACTATGACTGATGACTATTGATATTTCAGCTTTATATATTTCTGATTTCCTATTAACTATGAAATATGACTATTGGTTGTTCATGTTCATTTACTTCTGAATTAGTATTTTCCACGTTCTTGATAATTGATTATTCATGTTCATTTATTTCTGACTTACTACTAACTATGACTGATGACTATTGATATTTCAGCTTTATATATTTCTGATTTACTATGAACTCTGAATGATGAGTATTGATTATTCGTGTCCATTTATTTCTGATTTACTATTATTCCTGGAATGCTGAATGTTGATTATTCGTATTCATTTCTTTCTGATTTACTATTATCTATGACTGATGACAATTGATATTTCAGGTTTATTTTTTCCTGCTCTCCCATGAACTCTAACTGATGACTATTGATTAAACAAGTTCATTTGTTTATGATTTACTGTTATCCATGAATGCTGAATGTTGATTATTCATGTTCATTTATTTCTGACTTACTATTATCTATGACTGATGACTAATGATATTTCACCTTTATATATTTCTGATTTACTCTGAACTATGACTGATGGGTATTGATTATTTGTGTCCATTTGTTTCTGATTTACTATTATCTACAAATGCTGAATATTGATTATTCATGTTCATATATTTCTGACTTACTATTATCTATGACTGAAGACTATTGTTATTTCAGCTTTATATATTTCTGATTTCCTATTAACTATGACTTATGACTATTGGTTGTTCATGTTCATTTATTTAAGAATTACTATTACCCACGAATCGTGATTATTGTTTATTCATGTTCATTTATTTCTGACTTACTATTATCTATAACTGATGACTAATGATATTTCACCTTTATATATTTCTGATTTACTATGACCTCTGACTGATGACTATTGATTAATCAAGTTCGTTTGTTTCTGATTTACAGTTATCGACGAATGCTGAATAATGATTATTCATGTTCATTTATTTCTGTCTTATTATTATCTATGACTGATCACTATTGATATTTCAGCTTTATATAATTCTGATTTACTTATGAACTCTGACTGATGAGTATTTATTATCGTGTTCATTTATTTCTGATTTACTTTTATCCATGAATGCTGAATATTGATTATTCATGTTCATTTATTTCTGACTATTATCTAAGACTCATGACTAATGATATTTCAGCTTTATATATTTCTAATTTACAATGAAGTATGACTGATGAGAATTGATTATTTTTGTTCATTTATTTCTGATTTTCTATTATCCACGAATGCTCAATATTGATTATTCCTGTTCATTCATTTCTGAATTACTATTATTTGATGACTATTGATGTTTCAGCTTTATTTATTTCTGATTTCTTATGAACTATGACTGATGACTATTGATTAATCAAGCTCATTTATTTCTGATATCCTATTATCTATGACTGATGACAATTGATATTTTATCTTTATATGTTTCTCGTTTACTATGAACTAAGGGTGATCACTATCGATTATTCATGTTCATTTATTTCTGATTTACTATAATCCACGAATCGTGAATATTGATTATTACTGTTCATTTATTTCTATTATCTATGACTGATGGCTATTGATATTTCCGCTTCATTTTTTTCTGATTTCCTATTAACTATGACTGATGATTTTGGGTATTCATGTTCAATTATTTCTACTTTACTATTATCCACGAATGGGGAATATTGATTATTCCTGTGCATTCATATCTGACCTACTATTATCTATGACTGATGACTATTTATACTTCAGCTTTATTTTTTTCTGATATGAACTATGACCGATTACTATTGATTATTCATATTCATTTTTTTTCTGATTTACTATTATCTATGACTGATGACTCTTGATATTTCAGCCTTATTTATTTCTGATTTCCTTTTAAATATGAATTACGACTATTGGTTATTCATGATCATTTATTTCTGATTTACTATTATCCAAGAATTGTGAATATTGATTTTTCCTTTTCATTTCTTTCTGATTTACTATTTTCATTGAATGATGACTATTGATACTTCAGCTTTATTTATTTCTGATTTCCCATGAACTATGACTGATGACTATTGATTAATGATGTTTTTTATTTCTGATTTACTATTATCCACGAATGGAGAATATTGATTATGCATGTTCATTTATTTATGACTTACTATTGGCTATGATTGATGACTATTGATGCTTCAGTTTTACTTATATATGATATCACATGTAATTTGACTGATTACCATTGATTATTCATGTTCATTTATATCTGGCTTACTATTATCCACGAATGTTAAATATTGATCATTGATTTATTTCTGTTTTACTATTATTAATGATTGGTCAATATTGATTATTCCTGTTCATTTATTTCTAACTTACTACTATCTATGACTGATGACTGCTGATATTTCAGCTTTATTTTTTTCTGTTTTACGATATTCTATGACAGATGACTATTGATTATTCATGTTAAATTATATCTGATTTACTATTATCCACGAAACGTGAATATTGATTATTATTGTTTATTTATTTCTAACGTACTATTTTCTATGGCTGATGACTATTGATACTTCAGCTTTATTTATTTCTGACTTCCCATGAACTATGACAGATGTCTAATGATTATTCATGTTCATTTACTTCTGATTTACTATTAT
>NW_021618635.1:0-9816 GCF_004785775.1 Grammomys surdaster | reverse complement strand
ACCATAGGAGGATTTGTGGAGAGGTTTAAGGATCAATATACTCAAAACATACTACAGAGCTCAGAAGGGAAGAATGAGGGACAATCCCCCAAATAATTCAGAGATAGATAATGTTTCCTAAACAGACATTGCTGCTGATTGAGCCAGCCCAATACTTTGAAGTGTTCTTTCCCTGGCTGTTGCTGAAAGGTCATTCAGAAGCCGAGTGTGCTGGCCAGTTTTGTGTTAACTTGACATAAGCTGGAGTGATCACAGAGAAAGAAACTTCAGTTGAAAAAATTCCTCAATGAGATCCAGGTGTAAGGCATTTTCTCAATTAGGGCTCAAGAGTGGAGGGAACCTTATGGGTAGTACCATCCCTGGGCTGGTAGTCTTGGGTTCTATAAGAAAGCAAGCTCAGCAAGCCAGGGAAAGCAAGATAGTAACATCCCTCCATGGCCTCTGCACCAGATCCTGCATTCTCACTTCCTTTGGTGATGAACAGGAATGTGTAAGTGTAAGGTGAATAAATCCTTTCCTCCCTAACTTGCTTCTTGGTCATGTTGTTTCTTCAGGAATAGTAACCTCAACTAAGCAAATTGGTACCAGCATAGTGGGGTATTCCTGTGACAACCTGATCATGTTTTGGGGAGGACTGTCTAAGGAATTTGGAACTTTGGCTAGAAGAGCCATCTGGTGGTACAGGTTCTGTGGCATGTTCTATGGAAGCTTGGAAGATATCATTGAGATCAGTGGAGAAGATGGAGGCCTGACTTGCAAAATTTCAGAGGAAAGATTAAAGACCCTTATCAGGGCCATTGCTGTTTTGATTGTGAAGATTCTGAGATTCTGGTTACCTGGGGCTGAAGAATCAGCTGTGATTAACAAGATAGCAGAAGTACTAAAACAAAACTTTGGATTACTGGGACTATTGATGCTGGTTAGCTCGAGTTAAGAAATTAGCAGTGATTGAGAAGGGACCTGCATCAATGAGGTGAAATCTGAGAAGTGTTTTCTGAGATCACAGAGGCCTTGTTCCAAGATAGCCAATGTTGCACCTTGTGCTTTTGCTGGACTTGGTACTGTATAAGAGTCACCCTGGTGCTACTGGTTTTTAAGGCATGAAGGGATCATGAAGAGCAGCTGAGGTTGGCACTGTGAGAGGCCACAGAAAGTCAGTGGGAAAGAAGGAGCAGCCTCAGTTGCAATTGATGACACAGGACTAAAGGGGGCATGCAAATGAGTTGAGAGTTTCCACCGTAAAGAGAGCCTATGAGAGGCTACTTGTGAAGCCTAATTTTAGCAGAACACTGCAGTGTTTGGGAGATGACAGTACCATGAGATGACCACCAGGAACAGCAACAGTCGAGGATATGCAGTCGAGCCTAGAATACAAGGTGTGTGATACAAAGGGAAAGGCTGGAGAAGTGACCCAAGCCTTTGGAGGAGCCAAGAAGATCGTGAATAGGAGAACCAGACAGAGTATGGCTGGAATTTGACTTTGCTTTTGATTGTGACTGTGCCCTGATATTTTTCCCTCTTGAAGAAAGAAAGTGTTTTACTGGAGCTCATAGGTAAGAGACTTTTAATTGTAAAAACACTTTGAATTTTAAACGTTACTGTATTTTTTAAGAGATTGCAATTAAAATAAGAATTTGCAAAGGCTGTGGGGCTTTTAAAGTTATAAAAATATTGGAAATAAATAAAAAAGTAAGGGTTGAGGCTTCGTAGTAATGTGTTTGTGTGTCAAGATGTCTAGTTTTGTGTCCCCTTTGACACAAGCTGGAGTTAACACAGATCACAAAGTTTCAGTTGAGAAAATCCCTCCATGAGATCCAACTTTAGGGCATCTTCTCAACTAGTGATCAAGGTGGGAGAACTCACTGTGGGTGGTACCATCCCTAGGCTGGTAGTCTTGGGTTCTGTAAGAAAGCAAGCTGAGCAAGCCAGGGGAAGCAAACCAGTAAGTAAAATCCCTCCATAGCCTCTGCACCAGCTCCTGCTTCCTGACTTGCTTGAGTTCCAGCCCTGACTTCCCATGGTGATGAACACCAACCTGGAAGTATAAAATGGATTCGCTGTATCTGGATGTCTGTCCTATTTGGCTTCATGGCTGTCTTACTCAGGGTTTCTATTCCTGCACAAACATTATGACCAAGAAGCAATTTGTGGAGGAAAGGGTTTATTCAGCTTACATTTCCAGGTTGGTGTTCATCACCATAGGAAGTCAGGACTGGAACTCAAGAAGATCAGGAAGCAGGAGCTGATACAGAGAATATGGAGGGTGCTGGTTACTGGTTTGCTTCCCCTGGCTTGCTCAGTTTGCTTTCTTATAGAACACAAGACCACCAGCCCAGGGATGGCATCACACACAATGAGTCCTTCCACATTGATCACTAGGTGAGACAATGCCTTACAGCTTGATCTCAAGGACACATTTCCTCAACTGAAGCTCCTTTCTGTGTGATAACTCCAGCTTGTGTCAAGTTGACACAAAACCAGCTACTACAATTGACCCCTTGTCAACTCACAAACACAACACTATTTAGCCTCAACCCTTACTTTCTTATTCATCCCCAAGATTTACATAACTTTAAAAGTCTTACAGTCTTTGCAAATTATTAAAATTTTAATCTCTTAAATATCCAATCTCTTTTAAAATTCAAAGTCTGTTTAAAATTAAAAGTCTCTTAAATGTGGGCTCCACTAAAATACTTTCTTTCTATAAGAGGGAAAAATATCAGGGACAGTCACAATCAAAACCAAAATCAAACTCCAACTGTCCAATGACTGGGATCCAACTCACGATCTTTTGGGCTCCTTCATGGACTTGAGTCACTTCTCCAGGCCTGCCCTTTATACCAAACACCTTGTCTTCTAAGCTCCAGCTGCCTTTATGCCCCTGCTGCTGCTGTTCTTGATGGTCATCTCATGGTACTGGCATCTCCAAAACACTGCTGTCTTCCACTATAACTAGGCTACATCAATCATCTCTCATCTGCTCTCTTCATGGTGCCAAGACTCAACTCCTTTGCATGACTCCTTCAGTCCTGGGCCATCAATTGCAACTGACGTTGCACCTTCTTAACCAATGGCCTTCAGCAGCCTCTCACATTATCAAGTCTCAGCTGGTCTTCATGACCTTTTCATGCCTTCAAAACCAGTTCCATCTGGGTGACTCTTACACATCACCAAGTCCAACTACAGCACATGGGAAAACCTTGGCTATCTCTGGAACACAAACCTCTGTGCTTTCAGAAAACACTTCACAGAAGATTTCACCTCAGTGATCCTGGTCTCTTCGTAATCAGTGCTAATTTCTTAGCTCCAGCTAACCAGCATCAATAGTCCCAGTAACACAAAGGTTTTGCTTTAGTAGTTCTGATCTCTTGTGTTTACAGCTGATTCTTCAGCTCCAGCTAACCAAAACAACAAAATCTTCACAATCAAAACAGCAATGACATTGGTAAGAGTCTTTAATATTTCCTCTGAAATTTCACAAGCCAGGCCTCCATAATTTGCAGTACTATCAACATTGTCTTCAAAGCTCCCACACAACACGCCACAGTACTCTTAACACTGGATGGCTTTTCTAGCACAAATTTCCAAAGTCCTTCCACAGTCCTCCCCAAACATGGTCAGGTTGTCACAGGAATACCCCATTATGCTGATACCAATTTGTCTTAGTCAGGATTACTATTCCTGCACAAACAACATGACAAAGAAGCAAGTTAGGGAGCAAAGGATTTATTCAGCTTACACTTTCCACATTGCTGTTCATCACCAAAGGAAGTCAGGACTGGAACTCAAGCAGGTCAGGGAGCAGGAGCTGATGCAGAGACCATGGAGGGGTGTTCCTTACTGGCTTGCTTCCCCTGGCTTGCTCAGCTTGCTTTCTTATAACCCAAGACTACCAGCCCAGGGATGACACACCCACAATGAGCCTTTCCACCTTCTTCACTAATTTAGAAAATGCCTTACAAATGGATCTTATGGAGACATTTCTTCCACTGAAGCTCCTTTCTCTGTGACAACTCCAGCTTGTGTCAAGTTGACATAAAATCAGCCAGTACACCAAGGAACTATATATCTCTGAGGAGAAAAAGGTGTCCAAGTAGAAGGGCATCCTGAGACAAGGGAGCTCAGAATCCTCAACAGCACTCCTTCAGTTCTTCCACTCATTGCCTCTTTTCTTCTAATCCTCTTGTCTTCTCTGGTGTGCCACTGATGACTGGAGATAGTCTGATGACTTTCTGAGAAAAATTAAAAAAAAAGATTATGAGAAATATGTTTGCTAGGTAAATTGTATTGATATTCACTTGTTACCAATATCTCCATATCTCCAAAGTCACCAAGCCCTAGTCTAGAAAATAGTTCATTGTCTCAGTTTGATGTCCATGTCAGGCCACTGACTCATTAATGTTGCAGAATTTTAGCCTACGTTTCATGGCCAACTTTCAGGAGAGATCACTCAATGCCAGCAGGGTGGTGTCTACTCCCAGACTTTGCTCCTGTGTACATTGGAAATGAAGACGGAGGCTCTTCACTAGTTCTTCTGCTCTCTTGGTTACCCAGATGATTAGATGCATGGCTGTGTGCCTTTTAATATTCCATTCATAGGAACAAGGTTACATTATGAGAATCCTGGTGTCAAATTCTAAACTAGAATCCTTGCTGTCAAATTAACCCGAGGACAGCAGAAGGTCACACCAGTGGTTTATGATCCTTCTCCTTTATGATTTCTTTTTACTGGGTTTTCCTTAACTGTGTTCCCTTAGCGCTTGTGTAAGAAGTACTACTCAAAGCAGAAAAACTTATTAGTGCCATGTTGAGCACAGTATCAGAATTTTCAGTGCAGAACCACTTCAATAAAAAGCACAACTATACTTCTTCATATTTTCATTTCTTGAGGTACTGGACTAAGAAATGAAGGCTTCATGGGAAGAACAGGAAACCTACTAATGGCCAGTGGATAACAGGCATCTCATAGCCAGTGAGAGAGAGTCATCCGTGGCACAAATCAGTTGACTCTCCCTCTTAAATGGCTATATATAAAACATGTTGGTTTGTTATCATATCTGTCCACCATGCCAGCTTGGATAATAAGAACAAAATCAGATTTCACTGTAACTTGACAAGTGCAGAGGCAAACTTCAGAGAGTTAGATAAATTGCCCAAAGACTCAAAACTCATAATTGCCTATATAGGGCTCAGAAAGGGTCTCAGGCTCATAGCCCAATGCTCTTCCCACTTTGCCACACTGCCCAGAGCATGGTAAAGAGCATTCTGAAAGTCTGAGCCACTGAAAGCATACAAGCATAAGAAATAATAAGAATAAATATGTACCAGGGGCTGATTGGGTACCATGTTCTGCTCACTGGCTACCCATGAACATCAAGTCTTGTACAACATTGTACCTCAGGATGAGCCACAAACCTTCTATTCTTTGTCTCAGACACTTTAGAGAAGATGTCAAAGGGAAGGTTATTGTCAGAACTCAGTGTTTCTCTTTGGCCTCGGAGAAGACTGACATTCCAATATGTTAGTACATGCTCTTTCAATTGTCAAGTTAAAATTACTTCTGTTTCTTCTACAATATTTAACGTAAGTCATATTGATTGCACACTTTCTAATTGTGTTAGTGTGTTGAAACCTGGCATGTCTGTTAAGGAGTTCTATCAACCAGCTTTTGTTTTATTGCCCTGAGTATTACAGGACCTTGCTTTTCTGAAAAAAAAGTTTGCAAGTACTGGAAGAAGTAAGTCAGGTTTTAAGCAGAAGCAAGAGGGAAGTGGACTTGATTATTGCTGGTATAACAGCTTTAATTACATTAATTGCTAGTACCACTGCTTCTGTAGTTGCTTTGCTTTGACACAAGAAATTAAGACAGCTACTTTTGTTAATCATTTAGCAAAAAAAAAAAAAAATTTACTAATGTGTTGAGTATACAAGAGGATATAGATAGGCATGTGGAACAACAGATTGATGCTCTTTATCCTATTCAAATTATTTGAAGGAGGTTCATAGTTGAAGAGTAAGGAGTTGTCTCAAGTGTCATGCCAAAGACCAACGGATTTATGTTACTTCTAAAATTTACAATGATAGTCATTAAAATTAAGAAAATGTTTAAAGACAATTGCAGGGTGTTTGGCATTATTCTAACACCTCTCTGGATGTTTCAACTTTGCATAGTGAGCTTCTGAATTTAAAGAATGCTGCTCTGCCCCACTTTGATGCTACAGATACTGCTGATAAAATTATCCATGGCCTAAGGTCACTCTTTTCATTTTGGCCAAGCTTCAAGAATGCCATTTATTGCTAGATCATGCTAGCCCTTTTTGTCCGGGGAATATTTTTATTCCGGCCCATCATGTTAAAGCTTGTCTTTATCAACATCAGCATGTTGGCAGCCAAAGTACATGACTTGAAACTGAAAATGGACCCCCAGACAGAGTTATTAATTTAACAGACTGGCAAGCCAAGGATGGGTAAGATTCTGCACAGAGCTTTACCAACCTAAGACAGAAGTGCATTACTTTTGATAAGGCATATTCCACAACTGGTAAGAAAGGCATTCTTGGCAGAATGACCTAAGACAAACTCAGTCTTGTTTATGAAGTAATAAAGGGGGAGATGTGGAGAGCTTTTGTGGCTTCTTGGCAGGAAACTGACATTGGCCAAGGACAAGGAAGTGGGCTTGAGGCTAGAATCCGACATTAGGCTGGAACAAAGAAGTAATTTCAGGCAGGAATTTAAATCTGAAACTAGAACAAGGAAGTAGGCTTCAGGCATGAAAATGACTTTGGGCTAGGACAGGAAAGTTGGCTCAGATATTTTGGTCATTCTGATAAGCCCTTAGAAACTGTGACCACAGAAGTGATCATGGGACTTTTTTTATTGCCTTGCTTTTTCTTTGACTATTTGTGTTTATTGTCTTGCTTGTTCCTTGACTAATTACATCTATTGTATTGTTAGTTCCTCAACCTAGAACTGACCTTAATACTTGCATATAATTAAAATGGTATAAAAGCATACTGGGAAAAAAATCTAAAAATTAAAAAGAAGAAAAGAAAAAAATTAAGTATTCAAATAAAACTTACCATTGTGTTCTGTTGACAACATTTAACCCACATTGGATCTGTATTAAAATTGCTAAACTTCCATTTCAGGAATAAAAAAAAAGCATCTCTTTAAAGTGTGCAAGCAAATCAGCAGCACCCAACCAGGTGATTCCATTGTGCACAGTGCCTTCAAAATTAACAATGACAGAAATCACTAGAGAAGTGGTGATACAACTGCAAATGTGACACATTGGCCCTGGGGAAATCTGTGTGAATAGCAGTGCTGTGTGAACAAGTTACTTTGAGCTTACTGTCTCATTTGGACAACAGAGACCAGTAAAACTTTATTCACGAGTTGTTGCAAAGATTTAGTGATACAGAGAATGTGAACCATGAAGAATGACAAGTGTCAGAGGTTGCTAATGTGTTAGCCCTGTGATGTTATTAACACTAGAAACCAAACAAGAGCTTTTCCTCGTTGCTTTAATCAAGGGTTTATTTTCCTTGAGAGAGCACAGGACAAACTGATTTCTCTTCACAAAAATGTAGCAGAGTACTTCTACTAGTTTCTTCTACTGGAAAGAGTTGTGTGTGAGATCAAAAAATCCCAAAAGGAAGTGTTGATTCTATTATATACTTTGCATCTAGCTTAATGATAAGCCAGGCCTCCCTAAACCTACATGCCACAAGCTCTAAACGTTGCTATTACATGAGTCCCAATATATTCTGGTAATGCTTGAGCCCTAAGACTCCTGCCTGCCTTCACCTTGTGGGATACTGATCATATTACCCAACTCATAGGCTATTCCTCCTAGGCTTGGTATTTCTGTGGACAAGGGAATCTTTTCTGATTCTTCTGTAAAGCATCAATGACTCCACATCCACAGGAATGGTAGAGCACAGTGCTTCTGGCCCACCACTCCTGCCTCCGTTCCTACCACCTTGGTTCTTAGATATGGTCCTCTAACAACCTCAACAATATGGAAGTCTAACACCCCAGAAGGTAGTTCTGAGAAAAGAAAATTTAGTTTAGTGTGGCTCAAATAATCTGTTTTAAAATATACTTTTTAAATAGAACAAACTTTTAATTCTTTAAAACATTTCCATGGTGCTTTCTCTGATGCCATCAAAACACACTTGATCCCTGGAATTTGTAGAATATTCTGTTTATATTTTAAGGTGAAGCTATTACAAAAAGACAAGTGATTTCAAGGACCCAAATAATGTACCCATTAAGGACAATTAATAAACAGAACTTCATGGAGCTTAAAAGTTTCTGTACAGCAAGAGACACCATTTGAACAAAGCAGAAGCCTGAAAAACAGGCGGAAATCCTTATTACACATCTTACACAGAGTTAGTATCTAGGATACAATAAGTAAAAAAGAAAAGGAAAGAAAAGAAAGAAAAAAATCAAGAAAAAAAACCTGACTAAAAGTGAGTATAAAACTAAACAGAGAATACTAAAAACATGAAACATGGATGGCCAAAGACAGTTTTTTTCCTTTCTCTTTTGTTAATGACAAATGGTTCAAATAATGTTAAACACAAATCATTGACTAATACAGGGCATTAAATATGAGTAGATGTTTTTATTTAAAGAAAAAGAATAGAGCTTATATACAAAAGAGACTTACAGTCTAGGGGCCAATTTAACAAAGGAAATGTGTTTATAAAACGTGGTGAAACCAGAACCTTCCACCTCTGCTTTGGAGAAGGGCTATCACACAACATTCAGTCAGCTGAAGATGGATTGGCACAAGTGTCTATCCAGAAACTGCAAGTCATTTTTGCGTGATTTCCTTCCTTCTTCCAATTCTGTACAGTGTCTCATGTCAAGACTATTATCCTCATCAGACTTGTTCCTTCACAAGTCTAAACCTTGAGGTTATATGAAGAAGACCAACATTGAAAACTGAGAACACAATCCAGAAATGAAAAAACTGGAGGTGTCCAATACCTCCCAGAGCATCTTGCCATCCCTATGACAGTCCAGTCCAGTGTCCTGATAGCCTGTCGATCAATACTGGCAGCTTGAGGGTTTTTCCCCTCCTAGCATGGGTCTTTTGTTTAGTGGCAGCATGACATTTGGTCCACAAAGGTTAGCAGCTGTCCTCATTTTAAACGCTGATAAACTTAAGACAATTCATAAATAAATACAGCAGGGAAAGCTAGCCCACACTGACAAAAACTTCAAGGACCACTGAGTTCACGAGCACCGTTTCATTTGGGGCTCAGTCTCATGTGGAGAGAAGGGCATTACAGAACTTTCTCCTCAAAGATGCTGAACATTGGTATCGAATGGACAAAACAGTTATTTATCAAGGGATGTAAAAGATCCAACCCTAAGGAATCCAGGATACACACAGGTACTTTAGAGGTATACTTTTTAAAGTGTCCTCATTATCCCTTTCAGCTTAAACTGTCAATCATCTCTGAGAGCTCAAGCAGAAGGTCATCTTCATCTTTCCGAGGATCCAAGTCCATCCCAGCTTCTAATTCACCCCCTGAAATTTCCCATATTAGTTTATCCAAGTCATCTTGCACAGAGTGGAGGCTTTCTGGTCGGGGCAGAGCTGAGGCAGAATGGATTTGTTGCCCTCTGGGATGAGGAAGGGCCAGATCCTTCTGCAGCAAGGGTTCTGAAGAAGCTTGGGCTGAAAACAGCACAAAACTGTCTTTTGAATTTTCCATCTCAGTCATGGTGATTGATTTATCCTCAGAGTTCTTGGTGGGGCTTCCCTGCAGGGCGCTGCTGAAGGGCTTCACCTCTGCC
>NW_021618634.1:8682-10395 GCF_004785775.1 Grammomys surdaster | reverse complement strand
TTTTTTTTGTTTCTTTGTTTGTTTTGTTTTTTGGTTTTTTGAGACAGGGTTTCTCTGTATAGCCCTGGCTGTCCTGGAACTCAGTCTGTAGACCAGGCTGGCCTCAAATTCAGAAATCGGCCTGGCTCTGCCTCCCAAGTGCTGGGATTAAAGGCGTGTGCCACCACTGCCTGGCTGCTGGTAACCCTTGTGCACTGGGCTATCTCCCCAGCTTTCCAAGATCATTTTTTAAAAAATGAGGAATTTGAGCAAAATTTTTTGGCTTTTTTGTGTGTATGTGTGTGTGTCATTGTTATTGTTTTAAGTAGGGTTTCACGTAGCTCAGGCTAGCTTCATACATGCTGAGTAGCCAAGGGTAACCTTGAACCTTGGATCCTCTGAACCCTCCTCCAGACTCTTCTAGAAGAATTCTAATGAGGTAAGTACAGTAATGATAAACAGGATGCTAGAAATACTGCATGAAGTCCAGAGGAGAATCACAGAAAGCTTTAGTGAGGTACCATCACCTCACATTTGAAAGACACAATTTCTACAAGGGGAAAGCAGGAGCCTGTGTGCTCTATCAGGCTTGAGATGGTCAGATGGTTTACCTAATCTTAAGTGCAAAATGCTAGAACCAGGAACTTGGTTCTCCTAAACCTCTACTAAAGTCTTTTGCTTCTAAAATGATTGGGTCTGTATGCATGGACTGTAATCTTAATATAATACCATGCTCACTGCATGAGAATCCATATCATTCAGTTTATTGGGGTGTTATTCAGGTTTCTGTCAATGAAAGAAACCAGGATGAAATTTACTAGTGAGGAGACTGGCTTGTGTTAAGTCTTGGGGTGCTTGTTCTTTACTATACAGAAACCTACTGCCTTGAGGCCACTGGTGCTGGTGCAGTGGGGTTTACTCTGGTGGGTAAGGAGAAAACAAGCCTGGGTGTCCACAGTCCCCTTACAGCATCAGCTCCGATGATTCACAACTCACTCGTAGGCCCTCCTTAAAGTTTTGGGCAACTCCTAACAGTGCCAAGCTGGAAACCAAGTCTTAAATGCAGTCCGGATGTCTGGATCCAAATGACAGCACAAGGTGTGCAGGTACATCTGATCTCTTCTGTGAGATGCTACTTTTCATGTTTTCTGTGCATGTGTGTTTACCTGTGTAGGTGCACATACCTGCAGAGAAATATGGTCAGTGTTTAATTTACCCATCTAATCCACCTTATTCACACCACAACATTTGGGCCTTCCAGAGTCTGTGATAAGTGGAAGCTTTCAGTGTATTGAACTGCTGTGAGTAAACCATAGAAAGTCATGTCATTGAGAAATAAAGGGGTTTTCTGCGTAACTTATACTAACTACTGGAAAAGTAATGCTTACTTTGCCCAAAATAGATGAGACTTTTGTCAGGTTTTTAATTTGCCCCAGCATGAAATTAATGTTTTACAAGACTTTAACATTCTTCTTTATGTGTATATGTGAAGGTATTATGCATCGACATGTCTGTGTGGGTAGATATATACACCAGTGCATTCATGTGAGTGTGGAATGTTACTCGTGAGTGTGGAAGTTAGTGGTCTGGTGGAACTCGGGTTGATTGCAAACTAGCAAAGGGTAACCTTGAACTCAAGGTCCTCCTGCCAGGACCTCCCAAATGCTGTGATTACAGGCTTGCACCACCACTCTTTGCTCAAGGAAAAAATATTTTAAGATTCATTTTATTTTA
>NW_021618634.1:2331-8582 GCF_004785775.1 Grammomys surdaster | reverse complement strand
TGGGAAGCAAACTTGGGTCTTCCAGAACAGCCACACTTTAGCTGCTATGTCATCATCTCTAGCTCCTCAAGACAAATTCTGTAGTTTAAACAAGATGGCCATTTTGATGTCTCATCAGAGCACCCTCATTTTAATTGCTGTTCACACCCTTTACTGAGAACAGTGCAGATAATAGAAAACCATCAAAAAGTCTTCCTTTTTGGCTTTTGAGTGCTTTATAGGAGATTGGAACAGGCTCTTTCTAATTGTTTTTCTCAGGCTAATGTAAAATGAGTTTATATTTTCTTTCAAGTGAATATCTAGGGGACAAACCACCCAAAATGGAATATTTCTTATAATTCTACCTGCTGATATTGAGGATTGTGGTGTATATAATATATCAGTGGTTGGAGAGATAGTTGAGTGGTTAAGAGCACTGGCTGTACTTCCAGAGTCCCTGGGTTTGATTCCCAGCACTTTAAGACTGGCATCTCACAACTATCTGTAACCCAGTTGCAAGAGATCTGATGTCCTTTTATATATATATGTATTATATAATTTATTTTTTTTCAAATTATAATTTATACTCATCCACACAGGGGTTATAAACACAAAAAGGCAGGACATTGGGAAGGGGATGACACTGGAGGGTGGGTGTTCAGGGGGAATACAGATATCTTTCAGAACAGGATATCGGCTGGGTGAGGGTTCATGGGACAGGTTGCTATGACTCTGCCTATGATTCAGTTGTCCTTATCTAAGTTGGTATTATCTGCCTAGGCTACCTATTTACAAGGTCTATGACTACTCAGGCTGGTAAATTGTCACAAAAACTGCCTGTTTACAATAGCTTATAGCCATCTGTTTCAGTGTTTATCCACAGAGACCCACGACTTGGTGTTAGTATACATGTATGACAGGCCTATTGCTGATTTACGCCTATGGCTGATTTTAGGCCTTCAGTGTGTAAGCAAGGCTGCCCCTGACATCTCCTCCCTTCTCTAAGTAAAGACGGGCTGTGGAGATTCTAATCTTATGAAGGCAGGGATAGAGGCCTGACCTCCGATCTTGAAGATTCTACTAACAGTTGTAAATGTACTGATACATACATATACATATACATATACATATACATATACGTATATATAATGTATTTTTGTTTAATTTCTTAAGTTTTGAGAAATGCTTTATTAAACTCGTTTGGGAGCTTATCAAATGCTTTATTTATCTTTTTAACTTCTTGGTCTGAGTCTTTGACCCTACCCATTGAATCAACTATTTTTTTAAAAACTTTGATTCATTCCTTAACAATTTCATACATGTATACAGTGTATCTTGATCATAATCTACCACAAGATTCCTCCTCACACTCTCCTCATAACTTCCTGCCTCCCCAATTCCATAGAGTCTACTTAGAACTGCCTCCTGGAATGCTGGCTGTTGTCAGCTTGTTTGTGTGGAGGTAACCTCAGTTCAGTGAGTCCATGAGTGTGATAGCCATGCCATGTCCACAGCAGCTGTTCACAGTACTCTGTCTTATATTTTGACTTTTACATTCTTTCTACCTCCCCTCCACAAGTTCCCTGAGCCTTGATGGGGTGATGGAAATGTCGCATTTTGTGCTGAGCACTGAGTGGGCATATCATCCCAACTTTGACCAGTTAAGAGTCTCTGTACTAACTGCTGCCTACTATAGAAGGAGACTTCTCTGGCCAAGATTGGAAGCAACTCTAAGGCTATAAATGTAAATATTTAGAAGGCAGTTTGACAACATTTCCACTTATCAAAACAATAGTAGTAGGTTGCCCACTGGGGCCTTTGACCTCCTAGCCATGGGTTGTGTTCAATATGGAACAACTTTTTGAAGCTTCTAAGTTGCAGCATGATAAATATGTAGATCCTTACCTATCCAATTTACTATTGGCTTTCTGTAGTACATAGAGAATTCTCTTCTAAACACAAGTAAAATCGTATTTAAAAAACCACTGAAGATCTACTATGAACCAAACTTTAAAGTCACCGATTTTTAATTTATTTTCTTACTCTACAATGAAAAAAATGATAACTTTGGATGAAAAATCTTTCTAGCCAGCCAGGAAAATAGAGCTTTCTGTAGACTCGTTACAGGCTTAAGGCCTTTCATTATGAATTAAATTTGGAATGGAAGTCTTTTGCCAATAAAAATAATGGAGAATAAGCCTTTACAGCTTCATACATAATGTAGAATCCTGAGTTACCCTCATTCTTTGTTGTTTCAGAAATGATGACAAGAAAAAGTCTTTTTTAGTACTTTTGATCCACCAATTGTTAATCAACAGACAAGGATTCTGAGGATTTAGAAAGCCAACTTAATTCAAAATTTAAAAATCAGCATGTATTTGTATATACAATTTTTTGTCATTATTTCCTAAACAATACCAGTTATTTATATGGACATAAAGTATCTATGAGAGACTATGCATAGGTTATATGAATCTACTATACAGCTTTTATATAAAGGACTTAGATGTCCTCACACTTGCTGTTCATGGAGGTGGAAGTCTTGGAGATTAGAACCACTGATACCAAAGAACAGTTATATACCTCAAAGAACAATTTTTAAAAATTTAAGTATGGACTAAAGGAATATATTTCATGGTGTGTTGGTCTCATTTTTCACTTTCAGTGTTATTTTAATACATGTATATGCATACATGTATGAGTAATTCTATTTTCATTTTCACTTGTGTACCAAGAGAGGCCATGTTCTCATATTTTTTTTCACATTTGCTAGAAGTAGTGAGAAGAAACAGACCTACTGTGTCAGTGTTGTAATTAGTGATTCCTTAGTGGGGACATTCAGTTCATTTAAGTAAATTCCTATATTTTGAACATGACTGCAGGTGATACTGTCACTGAGTTCTTGAATAAGGTAAGGAATGTTTCTATATCTCGCTCACTCCCTGTGGAATCCTTAAAGCCTGTGTTTTACTAATGTGGGTTTTCACCAATGCTCTCCTTTCCAGCTTGAGTAGCTATGCCTACTATCCTACATCTTCAGTTTCTGTTACCACATACCGTGGTCCCAGTTACCAGCATCAATTACTCATCTTCTACTCTATAAAAATCCCCTCAACTTCACACAATTATTATTTCAAAAACTGGGGAATAGCTTAGCCTATGATTTCATTTAGGGTCCTTTATAAGTTGCAGTCAGGCTAATGACCAAGTCTACATCCTTAGCTTATTGGAGAGCCTGTGACTTCTTTCTTCTTCTTCTTCTGGTCTTAGAGACCTCTAACATTTTCTCTGACCAACATCGATCTAGTGCTGGCTTGGAAAAAAAGAAGTCTTAACTTACTACTATTATTATTATTATTTTTTGTTTATTTATATGGGTGTTTTGTCTGCATGTATATTTGTGCACTACCTGTGTACCTAGCGCTTGGAGACCAAAAGAATGTGTCTGAACTAGAGTTACAGATGTGAAGGAAAAAACATAATGTTCTCAGTATAGGAGTCAGATAGTTCTCTCATTCCACCCTGTGGGTGCTGAGGATCAAACTCAGGTCATCAGACTTGGTAGCAAACACCATAATGCACTGAGCCAATCCTCCTGCTTCCACCTTTCAGTACTAGAATTACAGCACATGCCAGAACACCCCGTTTTAAGACCTGATTTCCTATTGAAGGTTAGAGACTGTCAGCCACATAGAGAACCAGTACAACAACATACCAGCAGTCACATAAGTGAACTGTGTAATTAGTGAGGGAACTTTGAAAACAAAGTCAAGACTTTATGATTCCATTTCCAATGCACATGAGAAATGAGGAGTCAAGAGTAGCTGAAAATCTTAGCTTGAACAACTTGAAGAATAATGACTGTTAAGTAGATGAAAGGAAACAAGGGGCTCACAGTACTCTGCCTAGCAACCAAGTTGGCATTATACCTCAATGTAAGTATCACCATAGAGGAGAAGGTAGAAGGTCAACTGCATAGTCTCATTTGGAGACTTACTGTGGCTGTCACTTTCCTCTCTATCAGAGCTTGGTTATTTTAACAGTGATTCATCTGATGCCCCTCAGGTTTCTCTGAAGGAGTTGATACATCTTTAAGTCTTGTAAACAGAGCCTATTATAGCTCATAGTTTACTAATAAGAATAAGAGATTTCAACCTTTTCCTTTAAAACACCAGACTTATTTCTATTCTTTTTCTATTATGTCCTCTTTCTCGGCTTGAGTATTTTTCTGTGAAATAGTTTCTGCAATGCCTTATTTAGACATTACCATGTGACTCTTAGAAGAAAAGGCTAACAATAAATAAACAATAAATACTGAACTTTTTCTCACAAGTATGTAGGGATGCATTATTTCTTTTAAATAAAGTTGCTACTTCTTTCCTTTACTTTTCCTTCCTTCTTTTCTCCCTCCTTTCAAAGCAGTATTATTCTTTATGCTGCTAGAACTAGATTTCATCCATCCTGTGACAGGATTGAAGAGAAGACATCTGGTATAAAATCCCTTCTATGACAATGGAGTGCTTATCCCCTTGCCTTCTTATCTTACCTCAAGAAGCACAGCACACAAGAGCTGCTCCTGAGGAGTCCAGTATGTGCTGCGTAGCATGTAATGTCTGTGAGAGGCCACCTTGACTGTGCAAGGAGCAGGCTTACATCGATTTCTAAAAGATCTAGAGCACACTCATGTCTTGTAGGAATGAAGAAGTAAATGCCGTATCTTCTGTCACATGGGTCAAGTGTGTGATCCTTGCTCTTTTTACTCAGGTCAGCTTCTTGTGCTTACATATTCATCCTCAAAGTACTTGAAGTGCTTTTCTGCCTTAGAAATGGATTAGTGTATGCTTTATTTAGATTGCTTTTAAGTTTGAAATATGTCCTAGATCAGGTAGGAAAGATTGGCTCCTGTTTGCCATGAACCAGCCTCATCTTGGAGAGGGTTTCTGAGGAAGGAGTGTATGGGGGTTGAGAAAGGAACAACTCAGAGTCAAATCGTGGATTACAAGCTGATGGCCTATGTTCTGCTGGAGGCAGCTTTCCAGAAAACTCTCTTGACAGCTCTATCTTACAGTTCTATAGAACTCTCTGAATAGCTCATCTCTTGCAAATCAAAAGTCCAGTCTTTTATTTACATATCAATTCAGTCATCTACCCAGGTTCTCTTTTGATTATCCCATGAATTAGCATTTCATGACCCTGGCCCCCTGATTCTTAGAAAACAACAGCAAGCATATATTTTTTTAACATTGCAAATGAATTCACAGATCTGACTGCCTTTGTAAGCACAGACAATGAGCTAACTGGTTGGGATCCTGTCCTGAGATTACCATTTCCAACATGCCTAGGCCCAAACTAGCTCTGTCCCAAGCTGATCTTGAACTCAGGAGTGTCCCTGCTTTTTATCTGCCTGCCTTTGTATTTTTCTGACAAGCTAGCTCACAATGCAGCTCCCTCTGTTATTTTAGGTCTTCAAAGCTCCTTAATACAATTCATATTGTATCCTTATATTTTGCATACTTGAGAAATTGTATATTCTCAAACTCATGTTTTCAGAGTTCTTTTGCCAGCTTTAAGGGCTAGCCTGAAGGTCTCAGCATTCACCATTTTGCTGAGACACTAACCACACCCTTGCCTCCCAGTCTTGTGCGGTTTCTGATGATCAAGGAATCATTAACCTTGTCAGAGAGGACCTTCCTTGAAGGAGGAACTTGAAAATCTGCACATTACTATACAAACAAGCCTTACACCACAGCAACAGTCAACACTTGTGGAGGCCCATTCCCAGCTGGCTTTGCTCCAGGGGTGGGAGCCATGTTACGTTGTGCCTTACATGGCCAAGCATGTTTTGGGAGGGAATCTAATCCTTGCCCACATTCACAGTACAATCATCACAGACTTTCCTGAGCACACAGTGGTATCCAGATGCTTTGGTCATTCTTTAGGTGTGACTTTTTGTTGTTTCTTGTCCTTCCTTCTCTTCTGAGAGCTGCCTTGCAGGCTTACTAGTCATTATCCTAGTATGTTCAGGCTAAGTATCTTCAACTGTAGTTTATAAACAACAAAAGAATGGAAACCTAAGATAGGGCGTCAACAGCATCAATGAGCATTCATTCTGCCTTGCTGTGTGTCGAATGGGTGTGCCTCTTAGCCACCTTTAGAAGAAGACTAACTTAAAGACTTAAAAGCTCTCAAGTCTTTTCAGCACTTGTGAGTAAGGTTTCAATATGTGAACTTTGAGCAGAAACAAACATTCAGGTCACCAGAAGGCATTCTAG
>NW_021618634.1:465-2321 GCF_004785775.1 Grammomys surdaster | reverse complement strand
CAAAGTCAAGGAAAACTCCCCTACTAAACATCTCTACCAAGTGACAACTGGGGCATTGTCTTAGAAGAAGCCATAGAAACATACAGATGAAAGTAGCCATTGGTATCCAAAATGTTATTCTAAGAGTCAGAAGGAATGGTCCTATAAGATGGCCTTTACTAATGCAGCTGAGGCACACCTAGTACTTTAGAGGGAAAACAGAATCAGCCTCAAATCAAATGGAGAGCCATCTACCTGGTGTCCCCCACCTAGAAACCGCTGCTCTGCCTGCTTCCTGCTACTGAATTAAGACTGTCTAGCCTCTGCATGAAACATGTCAGATTTTTTTCCATGCAACAGGTTTGGATACGAGGTAGAGGTGATAGGATGTGGGAAGGACAAACAGAAATGGAAAAAGAACAAGTAGATCCTATAGAAAAGCTCTGACTTGACAACATTACACCAGCTCTGGAAAAGGAGGAGAGTAGACATGGACCATAAACTCATTACTAATTTGTAGTTTAAGGAGCTAGAACCTAATGTACAAACAGCCAAGAACTTCTTTTCTGCTACATTATGTTTATGTCTTTGTTTTAATACTAACCAACTCATTTTCATTCCCATGCTGCCCTGGGGCATTGTTCCCTTGTCATCTCTCCCCATAGGATGAGGAGGAGGGTATATGGGCATAGCCAATCAGATGTTCTTAGTTCAGCCATTTTGTTCAGAACGGTGAGAAACAGCTTTCCTTAATTACAGAAATGATTTTCGCTTGTTTTCATGTTTCTTTCTCCGTGATCCCCTTCACATCTCCTCTGTAAAGTCATGAACTCCCAGCGTGCTTTCTGCTCCTTTATTTTCACATGACTCTTTTGTGGATTGCTGTGCTTTTGACATAGTGGGGTTTGGATTTTGTGTCCGTTTTCTTTTTGTGTGTTATTAGTCACATTTATAATTTCTTTCTGTACATTTCTGACAGAACTTCCAGGGCATATAACGAAATTTCCCAATTGATGATTTTATTTATCTATCATCCTATCTCTGATGAGTGTCATGTTTAGTAACTCACCACAAATTGATAGGGGGTGGGGGACACTCAGATATGTTGCTATTAGCCTATGTTTAAAATATACTTTATGATAATTATAAATATGTAGTCTGTTTTATTTTAAAAAAACTGTACTGTGAACTATACCTTCTCATGTTCCTACCTGCTTATAGAGAATGTACTGAATTCTGAGGGTCAGGACCTAGGATCTACCTGGGGCTTTAACATTACTCTTAAAATATCAGTTAAAAAAAGTTGGATTAAAGGAGGAAGGTTTTTTTAGAAAAAGAAATTATTTTAAATTCCCTTTCTTACAATGCTGCTGTGTTCAACAGCTGCCAGGACACTGTCTAGATTCTCCTTTACAGGCCCTTTGACTGGAAAACACAGTGCAGCTGTGGCCATATCTTCCTTTGATCTTATGCCCTTGAGGTTTGTCTAAGGAAATCAGTTTCTTGGAAAGTGATAATTGTGACTACTAAACTCACATGTACTGGTCCTTGCATCCGCTGGACACACTGCCCATGCTTTTGGTGACCTCACTCCTTTGGAGTCAGCCCTCCCTGAATGTCTGCGTCTTGATGTTAAACTGCTTTAAAAATGCAAACATATCAACCTCTGAATATTGAACACAGCCAAAAAGGATAAAAGGTATGTCGTTCAGTGGCCAGGTTTCTGCATGACTTTTAGCAGCAGGTAGGAAATGTGCAGGAAGAGAAATGTACAGGTGCAACCAGAAAGCGTGCTGCACACCGGAAAAAGGTAAAAACCAGAGGAAATCTGTGTCCTGATTGTTTATCTGCACACTGCAGGGGCATGTATTTGTTAC
>NW_021618634.1:0-455 GCF_004785775.1 Grammomys surdaster | reverse complement strand
CATCCTAAGTTTACAAAATCCAGGAAAGCACTTACATTGAAACCAAGTATACAGAAATGGCTTTGAACCAATGTACTGCTAATATCAGCATCACTGTTATAAAGAGCAGAACTTCAGAGAAATGCAGGAGATGGCAGATGTAAAGGAAAACTGTAAAGAAGCCCTGACATCTGTCTCCTGCAAGCATTCCAACTCTAGAAGACTGAATATAATTTAAAGATACTTTCTGACGGTCACCTGAACATCTAAGGGCTAAAACGTATCCTCATGTAACCTGTGGCTCATAGCTGACAAAACTAGCCCCATGCTCTTCAGGGACTTCACCACTGAAGAAGTTGGCTTGTCAGGCCCCTCAAGTAAAGTAAGTCTTCATCATAGGCCATAAAAGTTCATATTGCTGTGTAGACCTTCAATGACTAAAATGTAGCAATGGGGTTATATGTGTATCAGAAAAA
>NW_021618633.1:0-1007 GCF_004785775.1 Grammomys surdaster | reverse complement strand
TGTGTTGTAGCCCATATCTATCAGCAAGCACAGTGGCCCTCTTTTGAGGATCAGACAGATGCGGGATTTGTTTCTCACAGGCATGCATGACATGCACACTGCTGATAGGAAACAAGCTGGCTCAAGGCAGAAGCAGTCAGTAACACAATAGCCAACCCCCCACCCCCCTGCACACCCCACACAAAACAGGCACAACACACACACACACACAAAACACACACATACAACACACACACACAAAACACCACCCCCTCACACAAAACACACACACACACACACACACACACACACACTACACACACATGGAAATGGGCTAGGGAGAAGAATGTGATGAGATTCCACTGAGATGGCTGGGGAGAAGGAACTCTGTTGAGAGGCAGAGTGTGGGGGAACATGAACAGAAGAGCTACAGATGAGAGTGGGCACCACTGGACTCAGGGATGAGCAAGGTACCATCCAGGCCATCAAGTAGCTGTTTTAATTTCCTATGTGTTTAAGACTTTGTGGATTAAGATTAGGCCACAGAGCTCGTGTGCAAGAGAGTTCTGTGGTCTGGGATCTCTTGTTAGAACAATGCCCATCACAGGCAGATAGGGATGTGCAGAGTCTCCTACAGACTTGAGGTTGCAGTGTGGGAGTGCACAATTCCAACAGAGGCACTTGTTTACCCTGTTGCTCTCCATCTGATACTGCTGAGTCTGCCAATTAGTAAGCACTTCTCCACAATGAAGTGCTTTCTCTTTGGGGCTCTCCCCAGGTGTGCCCTGTGAGCACTTGATCCCACAGTGAGGTCCTGGCTGGAGTTGGGAACAAGAGATCTGAACCAAAAGATTGGTGGCACAGGGGTGTGTGTGTGTGTGGGGGGGGGAGGTACTGAGATAGGAGGAGCCCAGAAGCCATCCTTACTTGCAAATCACCATGAATATTTCCCCAGCCCCACTGCTCTTCAACCTGCTAACAGGCTTCCTGGGGTTGGCAGTGCAGGACTACTTCCCTAGGAAAGAAAA
>NW_021618632.1:10960-13223 GCF_004785775.1 Grammomys surdaster | reverse complement strand
GAGATTTCTCTTCCCTGGATGTAAATTGTTATTCATCGTATTTATGATTGGGCCTGGCTTTGTGAGGGTATCTATTTTTTTCATTAATATTTGTGGTAGCCGGTTAGCTGTGCCTTCTGTGGTATTGGGCAGGCATATCAGTCCTCGGCTCCATAAGGGAACTGGGACTGGGGCATTCCCTTTATGGGTATGAGGGTCCTTCCCCATATCTGTGGCAAAGTTTTGTTGGTCTTGGTGGTGCCCGAGGTCACCAACATGGTCAGCAAGAGATTTGCCATGAGCTTTCAGCTTTAGAGAGAGAAAAGTGAACAAGGCATGATGGAGAGTATTTCAGGGGGACTCCTTCTGAGGGGGTACCGTTCCCCCTCTTTTGTTTTTAAAGCCAATTTTTCAGAGTTCTTGTAAAATCAGGGCAGAAGTGCCAACAGTTGCTCCTTCCACACTCAGAGAGTCATGAAGGCCTTATTTAAGGATATATAAATCTATATTGATAATCTTTTGTCAAAGGACTTTTATAGCTCCACTGACAATTAATCAGACTATATGATATATCGATTAGAAATAGCTTTTTCTACTTTTTGTGAGATTACCTCTCTTTTGTCAATTAACTGTTGAGGAAGTTAGGGTTTACCTCTCTCTTGAGAATATTGAACAGAGATTTAAATTCTTTTGTGGAGAGCTTAAAATAGTATCTTAGCCAATTTGCATCTCCTAGAAACTTTTGAAATTAATTTAAAATAAATAGACTTCCTTTTTTTAAATCCTTTATCTGTGTGGGGTTTTTATTGGGTATTATACGTATTTACCTTTCAATGTTGTCTCCTTTCTCATTCTCCCCCCAAATCCCTTATCCCCTACCCCTTCCTCCTAATTTTGTGATGGTGTGCTCCAAACATCCTCCCAGTCCCATCTCCCTGCTCTCGAATTCCAACACAGTAGGGGATCCAAACTTTTGGGGACCTTGGCCCTCCACTTTCACTGGAGTCTAACAAGGTCACCCTCAATTCCCTATACAGGTGCGTGAGTCCCTCCCTTTGTGCTCTCTGGTTGGTGGTTTAGACTTTGGGAGTTCTGGTTGAAACTTTTGATGCTCCTTCTAAAAAGGACCAACACATTCATACTTTGGTCTTCCTTCTTCTATGTGAGTTTTATGTGGTCTATATGAAGATTCTTAGAAATTGTGAGCTTTTGGGCTAATATCCACTTATCAGTGAGTGCATACCATGTATGTTCCTTTGAGATTGGGTCATCTCACTCAAGATGATATTTTCCAGCTCCATCCATTTGCCTAGGAATTTTGTGAACTGATTGTTTTTAATAGCTGAGTAGTACTCCATTGTATAAATGTACCACATTTTCTGCATCCATTCTTCTGTTGAAGGGCATCTGGGTTCTTTCCAACTTCTGGCTATTATAAATAAGGCTGCTATGAACATGGTGGAGCATGTGTCCCTGTTGTATGTTGAAACTTCTTTTGGGTATATGCCCAGGAGTGGTATAGCTGGGTCCCTAGGTAACGCTATGTTCAATTTTCTGAGATACCGCCAGACTGCCTTCCATAGTGGTTGTACCAGTTTACAATCCCACCAACAGTGGAGGAGTGTTCCTCTTTCTCCACATCCTCGCCAACATGTACTGTCACCTGTGTTTTTGATCTTAGCCATTCTGACTGGTGTGAGGTGGAATCTCAGTGTTGTTTTCATTTGCATTTCCCTGATGACTAGGGATGCTGAACACTTCTTTAGGTGCTTCTCAACCATTCGAGCTTCCTCAGCTGAGAATTCTTTGTTCAGGTCTGTGCTCCATTTTTTAATAGGGTTCTTTGATTGTCTAGAGTCTAATTTCTTCAGTTCTTTGTATACCTTGGATATTAGCCCTTTATCAGATGTAGGGTTGGTGAATATCTTTTCCCAATCTGTTGGTTGCCGCTCTGTCCTATTGACTGTGTCCTTTGCTTTACAGAAGCTTTGCAGCTTTATGAGGTCCCATTTGTCAGTTTTTGGTCTTAGAGCACAGGCCATTGGCGTTCTGTTCAGGAACTTTTTCCCTGTGCCTATGTATTCCAGGCTTTTTCCCAGTTTCTCTTTTATTTGTTTCAGTGTGGCTGGTTTTAGGTGGAGGTCCTTAATCCACTTGGAATTGAGCTTTGTACAAGGAGATAAGTATGGATCAATTTTCATTTTTCTACATGCTGACCACCAGTTGGACCAGCACCATTTGTTGAAAATGCTATCTTTTTTCCATTCGATGGTTTTAGCCCCTT
>NW_021618632.1:0-10860 GCF_004785775.1 Grammomys surdaster | reverse complement strand
GCTTTGTAGTACAGCTTGAAGTCGGGGATGGTGATTCCTCCAGAAGTTCTTTTATTGCTGAGAGTAGTTTTCGCAATCCTGGGTTTTTTGTTATTCCAAATAAATTTTAAGATTGCTCTTTCTATCTCTGAGAAGAATTGAGTGGGAATTTTGATGGGGATTGCATTAAATCTGTAGATGGCTTTTGGCAAAATAGCCATTTTTACTATATTAATCCTTCCAATCCATGAGCATGGGAGATCTTTCCATCTTCTGAGATCGGCTTCGATTTCTTTCTTCAGGGGAATGAAGTTCTTGTCATACAGGTCTTTTACTTGCTTGGTTAGGTTCACACCAAGTTATTTTATATTATCTGTGACTATTTTGAAGGGTGTCATTTCCATAATTTCTTTCTCAGCCAGTGTATCTTTTGAGTAGAGGAAGGCTACTGATTTGCTTGAGTTAATTTTATATCTAGCCACTTTGCTAAAGTTGTTTATCAGGTTTAGGAGTTCTCTGGTGGAAGTTTTGGGGTCACTTAAGTATACTATCATATCATCTGCAAATAGTGAGATTTTGACTTCTTCGTTTCCAATTTGTATCCCTTTGACCTCCTTGTGTTGCCTAATTGCTCTGGCTAGGACTTCCAATACTATATTAAATAAGTAGGGGGAGAGTGGGCAGCCTTGCCTAGTCCCTGATTTTAGTGGGATTGCTTCAAGTTTCTCTCCATTTAGTTTAATGTTGGCTACTGGTTTGCTGTAAATTGCTTTTACTATGTTTAGGTATGGACCTTGAATTCCTGACCTTTCCAAGACTTTTATCATGAAGGGGTGTTGAATTTTGTCAAATGCTTTCTCAGCATCTAGTGAGATGATCATGTGGTTTTTTTCTTTGAGTTTGTTTATATAATGGATTACATTGATGGATTTCCGAATATTGAACCAACCCTGCATTCCTGGGATGAAGCCAACTTGATCGTGATGGATAATTGTTTTGATGTGTTCTTGAATTCGGTTTGCTAGAATTTTATTGAGTAATTTTGCATCAATGTTCATAAGGGAGATTGGCCTGAAGTTCTCTTTCTTTGTTGGGTCTTTGTGTGGCTTAGGTATGAGTGTAATTGTGGCTTCAAAGAATGAGTTGGGTAGTGTACCTTCTGTTTCTATTTTGTGGAATAGTTTGAAAAGAATTGGGATTAGGTCTTCCTTGAAGGTCTGATAGAATTCTGCACTAAAACTGTCTGGTCCCGGGCTTTTCTTTGTAGGGAGACTTTTAATGACTGCTGCTATTTCTTTTGGGGTTATGGGACTGTTTAGATGGTTTATCTGGTCCTGATTTAACATTGGCAACTGGTATTTGTCTAGGAAGTTGTCCATTTCATCCAAATTTTCCAATTTTGTTGAATATAGGCTTTTGTAGTAGGATCTGATGATTTTTTTAATTTCCTCATTTTCTGTTGTTATGTCCCCCTTTTGAGTTCTGATTTTATTAATTTGGATACTGTCTCTCTGCCCTCTGATTAGTCTAGCTAAGGGTTTATCTATCTTGTTGATTTTCTCAAAGAACCAGCTCCTGGTTTTATTGATTCTTTGGATAGTTCTTTTTGTTTCAATTTGGTTGATTTCAGCCCTGAGTTTAATTATTTCCTGCCTTCTACTCCTCTTGGGTGTATTAACTTCTTTTTGTTCTAGGTCTTTCAGGTGCTCTGTCAAGCTGTTAGTGTATGCTCCCTCCAGTTTCTTTTTGTAGGCACTTAGAGCTATGAATTTTCCTCTTAGCACTGCTTTCATTGTATCCCATAAATTTTGGTATGATGTGTCATCATTTTCATTAAATTCTAAAAAGTTTTTAATTTCTTTCTTTATTTCTTCCCTTACCTGATTATCAAGGAGTAGGGTGTTGTTCAGTTTCCATGTAAATGTGGGCTTTCCATTCTCTTTGTCATTTTTGAAGACCAGCCTTAGACCATGGTGATCTGATAGGATGCAGGGAATTATTTCAATTTTCTTATATCTGTTGAGGCCTGTCTTGTGCCCAATTATATGGTCTATTTTGGAGAAGGTACCATGAGGTGCTGAGAAAAAGGTAAATTCTTTTGCTTTAGGGTGAAATGTTCTATAGATATCTGTTAAGTCCATTTGGTTCATAACTTCTGTTAGTTTTACTGTATCTCTATTTAGTTTCTGTTTCCATGATTTATCCATTGCTGAGAGTGGGGTGTTGAAGTCTCCCACTATTATTATGTGAGGTGCAATGTGTGTTTTGAGCTTTAGTAAGGTTTCTTTTATGAAATTCGATGCTCTTGTATTTGGCGCATAGATATTCAGAATTGAGAGTTCATGTTGGTTGACTTTTCCTTTGACAAGTATGAAATGCCCTTCCTTATCCTTTTTGATAGTTTTAAGTTGAAAGTTGATTTTATTCGATATTAGAATGGCTACTCCCGCTTGTTTCTTAGTGCCATTTGCTTGAAAAATTGTTTTCCAACCTTTTACTCTAAGGTAGTGTCTGTCTTTGTCACTGAGGTGGGTTTCCTGTAAGCAGCAAAAAGCTGGGTCCTGTTTGCGTATCCAGTCCGTTAGCCTATGCCTTTTTATTGGGGAATTGAGTCCATTGATGTTAAGAGATATTAAGGAGAGGGTGTTCTTGCTTCCTGTCATTTTTGCTAATAGTGGAGACATCGTTTGTGTGGTTATCTTCTTTTGGGTTTGATGGAAAAGGATTATTTTCTTGCTCTTTCTGGGGTATGATTGCCCTCCTTGTATTGGAGCTTTCCTGCTATTATCCTTTGTAAAGCTGGATTTGAGGGAAGATACTGTGTAAATTCAGTTTTGTCATGGAATATCTTAGTTTCTCCGTCTATGGTAATTGAAAGTTTTGCTGGGTAAAGTAGCTTGGGCTGGCATTTATGTTCTCTTAGGGTTTGTATGATATTTGTCCAGGATCTTCTGGCTTTTATAGTATCTGGTGAGAAGTCAGGTGTAATTCTGATAGGTTTGCCTTTATATGTTATTTGGCCTTTTTCCCTTACTGCTTTTAAAATTCTGTCTTTGTTTTGTACATTTTGAGTCTTGATTATTATGTGACGGGAGGTATTTCTTTTTTGATCTAGTCTGTTTGGCGTTCTGTAGGCTTCTTGTGTGATTATGGGCATCTCATTCCTCAGGTTAGGGAAGTTTTCCTCAATAATTTTGTTGAAGATATTTACTGGCCCTTTAAGTTGGGAATCTTCACTCTCATCTATACCTATTATCCTTAGGTTTGGTCTTCTCATTGCGTCCTGGATTTCCTGGATATTTTGAGATAGCAACTTTTTGCATTTTGCATTTTCTTTGATAGTTGTGTCAATATTTTCTAAGGTATCTTCTGCACCTGAGATTCTTTCTTCTATCTCTTATATTCTGTTGGTGATGCTTGTGTCTATGACTCCTGATTTCTTTTTTAGGTTTTCTATCTCCAGGGTAGTCTCCCTTTGTGATTTCTTTATTGTTTCCACTTCCATTTTTATGTCCTGGATGGTTTTGTTCAATTCCTTCATCTGTTTGTTTGTGTTTTCTTGTAATTCTTTAAAGGATTTTTGTGTTTCTTTAAGGACTTCATCCTGTTTTCCTGTGTTCTCCTCAAGTTTTTTGATAGTGTTATTTACTTCCTTCTTGTAGTCCTCTAGCATCATCATTAGAAATGATTTTAGATCTGGTTCTTGTTTTCCTGGTGATATGGGGAGTTCAGGACTTTCTAATGTGGGAGAACTAGGTTCTGATAATGGCAAGTACCTTGGGTTGCTGGTGCTTGTGTTCTTGCGCTTGCCTTTCGCCATCTGGATCACCTTTGTGCTATCAGTGCTGTCTCTGACTGGGGCCTGTCTTTCCTATTATCTAGGTTGTGTCAGAACTGTTTGGGATGGGTTTTGCTGCTTGAGTTAGAGATGAGGCCCAAGATGTGCTCGGTGCTCAGGTGGAAACCGGAAGGGGCCGGGGCTCCGGGTCAGGAGCGGATTCCTGGATCCCAATGAGTCCCAGTGGGTCCCAGTGGGTCCCAGTTGCTCCCTGATTGGGGGCGAGCACTGCCACCTCCTAGCCTAAGAAACTGCTTGAGCTAGCTTGAGCCACAGAGAGCCCCGCTCCCTCTAGGTTCTGTGAGATTGGGTGCAGAGCTGACTCCCGGGATCTGCTCTGGCACAGACCGGAAGGAACCCACGCTCTGGGCCCTGGAGTGAACTCCTGGGTCCCAATGGGTCCTAGCCACTCCCTGTTCGGGGGCAAGCACTGCCACCTCCTAGCCCAAGACCCTGCTTGGCACAGAGGTCCTGCGAGCCCCGCTTCCTCTGGAGTCTGCGAGATTGGGTGCAGAGCTGCCTCCCGGGATCCGCGAGTGCTCGGGCCCAGACCGGATGGAGCCCGCTCCAGGCCAGGAGCGAATTCCTGGGTCCCAGTGGGTCCCTGTTGCTCCCTGTTTGGGGTGAGTGCTGCTATTTCCTTACCTGGGATGCTGCGTGAGTTCAAGCTCCTGGGAGTCCCTGTTTTTCTTGGTTTTCTGTGGTTGGGTACGGAGCTGCTGCCTGCGACCTGCTCTAGGCTCGGTCCCAAACCGGAAGTCAGGACTGGCTCTTTCTTATCTACAGGGTGTGCAAAACACCAAAAGGAAAACATACTCATGACAGGAAAGAAGTTTTTTCCAATTTCCTTGTAAATGAGCTGTGTAAATCTGAGTTCATAAGAACAAGTCTAAATTCACTGCAGAAAGCATCACAACCCAGAGCTCAGGTGATGGCTCCCTGGGTGAAGTGCTTGGGAGCTGAGTTCCAACATCCAATACCAGGAATTATCACACATTCCTATAAATCCAGCCCTGATGCAGGTTCCAGGAGCTCATAGACCAGCCCATCTAGCCAATCAGGACAAACAGAAATGACAAATGAGATGCTATCTATACATATTGGAAGGCCAAATGACTCCAGCTGGAGAGACCTCATTTCCAAACCTAAGGAGGCAAGTGAGCTACAGATTAGGACATTCAATTCTAATCCGAGGCCTACACGTATGCTTGTATATCTGTAGCACCTACATACACACAAAAAAAAAATACACCCATATACCACAACACTATAAAACAAAGACAAATAAAACAATACAAGCACATGTAGAGGTGAAGTTTCCAGATGAGTACAGCTTGAGTTTTCCGTTTCCTATGACTCAAGGATGTGGTCTTTGGTCTTTTCAGCAATGGGATCTGACCACTGTGTTCCAGAAAGTAAAAGAAAGCAAAGACAATAAATGGCAGCAGTCTGTAATATGAGTGGGTGTTGGGAGCCAAGTCCTAGCAGCAAGCGGCTATCATCTTTGTAGCCATCTTGAGCCATATACCCTGACAAGAGACTTGTTTTCAACAGTACAGAACAGTTGAGCACACTCTATAAACATCTTGTTTTTCTCACATATCTTGTTTTGCTGTTTAATGCCCCCAGCTGCAAGGCACACGTGGTCTCCATGTTGCAAGGCATGTGACATAGTGCCTTCAGCTGTGCTTTTCCACGAGGGCAAGGCACGTGGTAAAGGGTATAAATACCCAGGATTTCCTTTCAATAAAGGAGAGACTCGATCAGACTCTCTGTCTTGTCTCCATTCTTTGCGTCTCTCGCCCCTCCATCCCCACTTTCTCTCTTGCTAGACCCTGACCCAAATGTGGGGCCAAACGGGTTGTTACAGGTGGGGGAATGGGGGGGGTCACCAAGTAACACCTGGAAAAGATTGTGCCACAATTATCATAAGACGTTTTAGTTGATAGCTTGAGGTTTATGAGAGTGGCATCCCCCCACACACACACACACACAAACACACTATAGGGTAACTCCAGTTAAAGACCTTTTGTGTGTATATATGTACAAGATAAGTATCAGGAAGCTTCTACAGTAGAAGGTTTCTAGTGGCATTTTCAAAGTTCTTTAGCACTAGTTTCCCCTTCCCCCAGTACTTGCTCCTCTCCCTGCTCTCCCATCTCTCTTACTATGTCACCCTTCCTGTTCCATTATTCAGCTTTCTACCTTTCATACCAGGTGTAGTCTATCCCAGTATCCCTGAAACCCACTCCACAGCTCTTGTTAGTTTCCTGATTTCTATAGACAGTCCAATTTAAACATGCATATGTAAAGATTCAAAGCTAGCATACACATAGGAGAGATAACATATAGGGTTTGACTTTCTATGTCTGGGTTACCTTACTCAGAATAATTATTTCCTGCTCCACCTATATACCTATGAATTTCATTCTTCTTTACAACTGTGTAGCATTCCATTGTATGTAAGCTTCCTGTTTTTATTACACATTCATCAGTTTCTATGGTGCTAGAAGTTTCTATCCATACTGTATACAAGGAAGAAAAGTCTTACTCAGCTTTAAATCCTGTAAAATACAGTAACAACTGACCTGAAAAGAAGAACGCACTGATGTAAATAATGGTATGCCTGTTATGTGATTTACCAATCACTTCCAAAAAGACAGAACTCATGTCACTCATGTCTGATATCAATAACTAGATGAAATGCCTGTGGCTGACTAAGTAAAAAAGCCTAAAGGAGAACCTAATGCTACTATCCTGATAAATGGACATATGCATAAACTGCTCCGTGTATGTGTATCTCTGTGTGTGTGTGTGTGTGTGTGTGTGTGTGTGTGTGTGTGTACGTACACATAGACAGCGGCTACATCTTCATGCAGGGCGTCTCACAAGATCAAACCAGATGAAATCGTAGCACAGGGGTAGAGTCATGAAGTTCATACCTGAAGGGCTGTTGGCCATTGATGGCTAGACATGGATTAGACATGGATTAGTGAGTTTTCTTCAACAGTATGTAGCCTCACAGGCTACCCATGCTCTAATAACCATATGTACTTAATGAACTGTTTAGGTTTTCATAAAGACTCGGTGCATGAAAACTGGAAGAGAAAAGTAGTTGGGGAATCAGGATCAGATTGGAGTGAAGGGAATAGGAACTGTATTTGATCAAATCATACTATGTGCATCCCTGCAGTGAAGCCAGATCTGCCAGGTTTCAGAAAGGAAGCATGGAATTTTTTTCCCTCATTCTGTGAGACCCAAGCTACTTTAAGCGCTATACATTTTTGGAGGTGCTGTATATGGATTTAAACCTGGTCTGCAGATTGCAGAGTGATCAATCTGATGTTGATGTACATGCTGGAAAACTGTTGTTCTAGAGAGAAGACCATGGTATCTACGTTGTTATCTGCTCTTAATAAAGGCATGGCTTAAGTTTTAAATACAGAAACCCTGCTCTGTCATGCAAATACTCCAAGACTGGAGAAGGTTGCTCTCTTCACAGATATTTATTCCAACAAGAATTATAACAGTGCTTTTATCCGACCAAAAGAATGTGTATGAATATTGAGCAAGAGAATTCTGCCTAGAAGTCTGTAAGGAGGGCAAGCCTGAGAAGGAAGGACCTCAGGGTCTCACATCCTCTTTCCCACTTAACAGCAACCCTTACACTGCTTTCAGAGCTGCAGGTGCCTACCATAGTAGAAAGAAGTAGGTCTTAGGGAAATTCTAGAGCAATCTCTTTTGCCATACGAATGCAGGGAAGGTTATGAGGGAGATTATTCCATTTCAAGTATGTACTTTTGTGCTATCTTTGTCACCAGAGCATTCTTAAGCCCTCAGACCACTGACTAACAGCCTAGTCTTATATGTATAGTCCTCCTTCTTGGTATTTACCTTCATCCAGACCATTCATACTTCTTCCTACTCCCATCTGTAAGCTTCTTGTGAGCAAGGGGCATGTTTAAGGGACTGATTTTGTTCTTGCTTTGTTTTTCTACTGCATATCCTTGTGTAGCATCTATCAAATGATAGAGTGATAGAGTGTTTAGTCACAATTCTTGTCTTTATGTTTTAATTTTTTTATTTAGGGGATCAGAGAATTAGATATAGAACATGATCGTAAAGAAACAGAAATTGAGTCCAAACCTATTTTTTTTTCTGCACACAGTGAAGAATCGTTCTGGAGCAGAATGAGCTTCAGCTGATTTCATGGTGTGTCTAAGTGTTGTACAGCTGACTGCACAGGATGAACACACATGTAACTACCCAGTGAAGAATAACAAACTACTGGTATAATGGTGGAATAGGACAATTAACAGTATATGGAGCTGGGTATGTAGTCCACAGGTTGTATGATTGCCTACAATGCCCAAGGCTTTAAGTTCAAAGTTCAGTCTCCAGCACTACTGTAAATATAAAGGCTCCCTATTCCTTAAGTATTGTATTCAATGCATGTACATGTTTGTCCACATTACAGATAAAAAAACTGAAACTCATAGATTCTTGTTAAAAGACGTTCTGAGGATGGTAATACTAACACAGCAATACAGACACCAGCAGCCCCATGCCCCAGGCTGCCTTGTTCATTTATTGCTCCTTTATTGACTCAGCAAATACTCAGGAGTGACTAGCTGCATGCAAAGCTCTCTGCTAAATGTTGATGAGCCTGCCACAAGCACACAGGGCACTGCTTTCGCTGACTACGGAAGGCTCAGAACAAGCAGTGAGCATTCAAGTGAAGGTAATTCATAGATTTACAAAGTCACAGAAATCAGGTGCAGGTGATGTGATTAAACTGAGCAGAGGGCTTGTATTTCAGGTGGAGGAGAGGGATGGGCAGAGAAAGCCTTCTTGAGAGTCCAAGAGGCTCTGGCAGCTCCCATACAGACAGAAAGTCTGAGTTCAGTGTGAGGTGAACCAGGAAGCCAGTGTGTGATGCTGAAGAGTGGAACTTGAGGGTGGGAGGGCAGGACTGGAGTTCAGGATAGGACTGGAGTTCAGGGCAGGACTGGAGTTCATAAGACCAGAATTCAGGGCAGGACTGGAGGCCAGCGCAGTCCTTTCCTATCAATACTACAGAGACTTTAACTCAGGCGTCCCAGTTACCTTTAAAGCAAATGTCAAAACCCAAACATGTCCCCATGTTTTCTCTTCCAAAGTTTCATGCCTTAGTAAATGGCTTTTCTGTTTCTCCAACCTCACGTAGGAGGGCTTACTTCCTCCCTCATTCTTGCTTCCAGAAAACCAAGAAACAAAACAACCTGGTCTTTCTTCCACCAACATTTTTATGGCTCCTCACAACACTACTTCCCTAGATCAGGCCAATTGGAAGTTGACTAAGTATAACATGCCTCTCTATACTTACATCTCTTTAATACTATCTACTGCTGATTATCTGCAGAACTATACCGGGAATGAATTTGTGACTAAAGTAAACAAGAACATACACTTGGGTGCTTTATCACATCTTAGCTCTGCCAACATCCTGAACAACACTGCATGACTCGAGATTAATAGCAAAAGAAATTCCATATCAGAACAACAGACAATGTGGAAACATTATCTCTGAAGGGGGTCCTATGAAAAAGTAGTGCAGTACTATTGTTCCCTTCAGTACCAGAGGTATTATAGATTCAGCTGAAAATAATTCATTGTTTACTTAATAAGCACACACTCTTTTTAAAGGATATAAATAAAAAAGAAGACATAGTTCTCTAACTCTATAACTCAAAATTTGGTGGGAGAAACAAACCCATATATTCAATAGAAAGCATGCTATGATTGCTAAAACAGTATAAATCAAATGTTTAAATATTCTGTCAAGAAGTGAGACTGGGTGGAGATCAAAGCTTACAAACTGTCATAAAAGAGCTAATTTGGAGACAGCAAGATGGATCAGAGGACACAGACACTTTCCACTAAACCTGACAACCTGGGCTGGATCCCCAGGTGCCACTGGGAAGACAAGAGAACCAACTCCTCCAGGGCATCCTCTAATTTACACACACAGACACATAAACACATATACACATACACACACTTACATACACACACATATAAACACACATATACCTACACATACACACATACACATATATTTACACACACATACATATACACATACATAACACACATATACACATACAAACACACACATATACACACAAACACATATACACATATACACACTTACATACACACACATACAAACACACATATACCTGCACATACACACATACACATATATTCACACACACATACATATACACATACATAACACATATATACACATACAAACACACATATATACACATACACATATACAAACATATGTATATAGCACACATATACACACATACACATAACACACATATACACATCACACACACAGGCATGTGTGCACATGTGTGCGTTCACACATATATGCACACACACTAAACCATGTTGGAAACAATGTAAAACTGATCCCTTACTTCATGTCAGACAGAAAATTAAGGGCTAGATGATTAAAACATTGCTAAAGACAGAAAAATAGTAAAATGTCACAGCAAACAGGAAAGAGGATTGTTGTAACCTCAGTTTTTCTTAATACACTAAAAGCATCCACCTAAAAAAGAAGTGATAGGTTAACTCACATTAACCCAGAATGCCTTTTCATCAACAGACACCACAGAGTGAAAACACACATCAAAAACTGTTCACAGCCACCACATAATTAACAGAGGTGAGGCAACTAATAGACTCAAAATGCTCATGGTAAAGAAAAACAAGTTAGAAAAATAAAAGCTGGGCTTCTTCATTATATCATTAAAAATAATAATAGATCTAGCCAGTAGCACAGCAAAAGCCTGACTCCATTGTCATCTTTGTGTTCCCTCCATCATTAATCTAATGCTTTCTATTAACACTAGATTATTTTCTTTTTAAATTATTTAATTTATGTCTTAGAAGAATTCCATCACTTTGTCCTTTCCTCCCTCCAAACCATCCTACCTACCAAGTCCTGCTCTTCAAATTCAAGAACACTCTCTCTCTCCCTCTCT
>NW_021618631.1:0-2759 GCF_004785775.1 Grammomys surdaster | reverse complement strand
CAGAACCTGACGGCCGTTACAAAAGAAACGGCAGTTACAAAGTGGCGCCCAACGTGGGGCAGCAAGAACCAGAGACCCAGTGAGGGACGTTACTGGAAAGAGGATCGACTGAAAATTCAGAGGTGAAACAGAGGTGATTGCGGCAGGAAACTGCCGTGTGGAGACCAGTAAGTCATAGTAATAATGGGGCAAGAAATAAGTCAGCCTGAACTCAACTCTCTGGTTTTGTTCTGTTGCTTGGTGTTTATGTGTATCAATTGTCTGCTTTTGTTTCGCTGTTTAAATGTTGCTTTTCATGTCCAAAAGAAAAAGAAACACATAGAATCCAAAATAGGACCAAAGGTTGAAGTAATCAATTTGTCAGAGCCAGATTGTGCTGACCTAGAGGAAGAGGCAGCCAAATATTTTGATCCTGAATGGCCTTCTTCCCATTCAGTTATAGATTATATGAAACAACTTACATATAAAAATGCCAATTCTGCCTGCCAAGCAGCCATTAGACCCTATAAGAAAAAGACAGATCTTACTGAGTATATCAGACTCTGTTCTGATATAGGGCCCTCCTACCAACAGGGCTTAGCTATGGCAGCCGCCATGCAAGGACAATCAGTAAGAGACTTTTTGGCAAGTAGAGACAAAAAGGCCTGTTTTAAATGTGACAAGCCTGGACACTCTTCAAAATATTGCAAAGCAGAAAATGAGTTAACCCAGAGACAGCCCAGAAAACAGCCTGGGCTATGCCCACGTTGCAAACGTGGAAGGCATTGGGCTAGTGAATGTAGGTCCAAGATAGATGCACAAGGAAACACCCTTTCCCATAATCAGGGAAACGGGAACAGGGGCCAGCCCCAGGCCCCGAACCAATACAAGCCAAAACAGGCTTACGGGGCAGTCAGTTTCATACCAACAAACAACAACCCCTTTCAGAACTTAGTCGAGCAACACCAGGAAGTGCAAGACTAGACCTCAGTTCTGCCACCCACACAGTATTAACCCCAAAAATGGGACCTCAGGCCTTACCCACTGGAGTGTTTGGACCACTCTATCCCAATGTGTTTGGCCTGATAGTGGGGAGAAACAGTGCTACTATACAAGGACTACAAATTTTTCCTGGAGTTATAGACAATGATTATCAAGGTGAGATTAAGGTAATGGCCAAGGCAATACAGAATATAGTCACTGTTCCTACAGGAAGGAGGATAGCTCAACTGTTGTTACTTCCATTGATTCCTACTAATCACAAATCTTTAGATTCTGAAGGAAAATCTGCTGCAGATAGATTCTGGCATCCTAATAATAAAAAGAATTTTGCAACAGTCCTCTGGAAAGACCCATTAACTGGAACCTGGAATGGGCCAGATCCAGTGCTTATCTGGGGAAGAGGATCTGTCTGCATATATTCCCAAACGGCAGATGCCGCACGATGGCTGCCAGAGAGACTGATCAAACAAATAGACAATAATAACAAATCCAGGGAGGAGAAACCCCCTGAGAAGCGTATTTTTCCTTTACAAGAAACATGAAGATGCTTCACTGGAGCGAATCAACCAGTATACCTGACTTGGGAAGTTCTCAGTGCGGAAGAAGACATCACCACCCGCACCTCCAGGGTGGCTCTTCTCAGTGCAGAAGAAGACATCACCACCCACACCTCCAGGGTGGCTCTATTAGACTCTTGGTTCCCTGATTTATGATTTAGTGGTACATTGTTTAAACCCTAGAGAAAACCCATTACCATAGTTACTATAGTTGTGTTTTAGGTTTGAGATTGATTAGAACAGGAATAGAGATTTTCTTACTTGTTTTGTTAAGATCAAAACTATGATCAGTTCTGTACTTATATAGATTAGATTTAGAAAATAGTGTTATAGAATAAAAGAGGCTTATACTTTTTACTCCTCCAACAGAAGAAGTTATGTGCTACCCTTAAAAAGAGTGTTGCATTTACACTAACTATTCAGACATTGCTAAGTCTCTTGTCTCTCGGGTTCATGCTGCTCAACAAACTGATGGCTTTTGTACTACAACAGATAGACGTTACACAAATGAAACCCATACAGGTCCATTATTACAGGCTGAAAGTACGGGACTAAAACCTCTGTCATCAAGACTGACGAGGATTAACCCTTAACTTACGCGCTAAGCCAGATAGTCAATGACGGGTAAGAGAACACCTCAAGACCCTTGCCCCTAACTGGGAGGCCTCACCATTCTAAGACAGGAGCTCAACCAATGGCTGTTGAGTATCCAGAGACGGGCAAGGGAGGCTGGGGTCCTTTGTTCCAACCTAAAGCAGACACGGTTTCCGTAAGTTTTCCCAGCCTTCCCTTTTGAAAACAAATTTAAAAAGGGGGACCTGTTGGGAGCCGACTCTTAGCCGAAAGTGGCTATCATCTTTACAGCCATCTTGAGCCATATACCCTGACAAGAGACTTGTTTCAACAGCCTACAATAGCTGAGCGCACTCTGATAAACATCTTGTTACACTGTTTAGTGCCCCCAGCTGCCAGGTGCTCCTGGTATCCATGGCTACAAGGCACGTGACGTAGTGGCTTCAGTTGAGATTGTCCACGAGGACAAGTCACGTGGTAAAGGGTATAAATACCCAGATTTTCTTTTCTATTGAGGAGTGAGGAGTAGGAGGTAGAAAGTAGGAGGTAATAAGTAGTAGGAGGTAATAGGAAGTAGGAAGTAGAGGAAAGAGTGAGAAAGTGAGAGGTGTCAGGAGACTGAAGGAGTGAGAATATAGTAAGAAGAGA
>NW_021618630.1:4818-8639 GCF_004785775.1 Grammomys surdaster | reverse complement strand
AAAAGGCCGAAATGTTCACCCATGACTTTGAACTTCTATGCCTTTCCTTCCCTCTACACTTTCCTCTGAACTTGACCTATATTGTGCGGTTCTAGCTTCTTGTCTGACAGTGCTTCCTTCTGAGATCTTTGAACTCTTCTCTTCTTGATCCGCATGGTCTTGTGGGGCACCGTAACATCTCCAGACCCAGGCAAGGCATCTAGCCAGGCTGGCCAACCACAGCATGCCTTACAGTTGTTCTAGGATATTCAGTTTCTGCTGTCCATCTGCCTTGGTCCTACTCTGCTCTAGCCCCAGGCTCATCCTCTCTGGCACCCTTTTTCTGCAGTCTCTGCTTCCAGGGAGATGCAGCCATTTTCTTCATCAGCCAGCTGCTCATCTTCCCTGACCTTGTCATTCCTGTGTGGCAGAGCCCAAGTGATGCTTCTCTGCGTAAGGCCCTATCTCCTCAACCAGCCATCTGGAGCAGAGAGACCTGGCTGTTCCTTACCATCCAGCACTGAGGCTTCCCCTCCCCTCTCTCTCTCATGTACCAGATTTTAGATACTTACCTCTTTTTCATTTTCCAGCATCTACCCTCTGATACTACTCTTGATTCCAAAGAATCAAGGTTGGCTGGCAAATCTGTAGACCCAAGCTTTACACACATTGCAGGCAGCTACTCTCTAATTCCCAGTGCTTACAGGGAAAACTCCATTTTGTTTTCCTTGGGACACCCTACACCTGGCCACTTTCTATCAGTTTTGGTTTTCTTGGAATCACTAGATATAAAGATGACAGCTCAAGTTCGAGATCAGGAATAGGTACTGTAATGGCTTGGAGGTTTCATAGAAACTAACTCAGCCACATCCCATGGGAACTAAAAACTAGGGTTAGCGATGTCACCAGTGTTGATAGTAACTCCCTTCATACCTTCATGGGTACCCACCTTTTTATCTCTACCCTTTCACTGATTTAAAACTAAGTGATGGCAGTGTACTGTTTTGATTCTTTCCCTTCAGAGCTATGATCAAAGGTTTACTCACCCCAGAGATGGTGCCAAGAACAGGACAAAGAAACTGTACTACTCAAGTATAACTTAGTGAGATAGATTCCTCTTCTTCATGATTCCTTGACCTTGAATCCTGCTTCAAGATTGACTCAGAGACACATACAAAGCAAGGAGGTATCTCTTCTGGTCAGGGTGGAGTGTGGAAGGGGAGAGTGAGCGACACAGGAGTCAGTGTGGAGACTGTGGTATCTGAGGGAAATCATAGCATGAGATCTCTGAGCTTGTCCCTGTAGTTATAGGTTGAGGAGCTATCTAATTTGCCAGAACAATACTCCCTGAACCAGCACTGTTGATGTGCTTTGTACATAATGTGTTCCTGTCATTAATTGACAGCTTAGTCCCCAGCTGGTGGTCTGGGCACAGGAAAGTTATTGGATCCTAAGAGCTCTGCCTTCATCCACCGAGGAATACTTTGGTGGATACTTTCACAACCATTTAATCCTGTGACTGTGATATGAATGCACCCGTAGGAAACATCCCTATACATGGGCTTGTGGCTGTGCCCCATTACAACTTTGTAGCACCTGAGACTCGAGATTTTCAAATACTCTCACATGCCAAGTATATTCTTCTTCATTTAAAGTTAGACATATAAAGAATGTTATGATGCTGTCACTGGAAGTGGTGGCAAGTAGAAGGTGGAGCTGAGTTGGAGGATGTATGTTGCTGGGGACAATGCCCTGAAAAGAAGTGCGTTGTCCTCAGCCCTCTTCAGTTCCACTTCTCCTGCTTCTTGGAGACCATGAGATGATCAAGCCTCTGCTGCTGCAACTGTGATGATCACCTTGCTTCAAGTCTAAAGCAACAGGTCGAGGGGACCCAGATGTGAGCTGAAACAAATCATTCTTTCCTTACATTGTTTCCCTACTTTGCCACAGTAACAAAACAAAACAAAACAAAACAAAACAAAACAAAAACAAAGGTAGAAAAACAATGACCACAGAAAAAAGCCATCTAACTTACACAGCTATACGAGGCAACCTGGGACTTCTGATCACCTTGGCTAAACGGCTTTTGTGAGGCCTCCCTCTTCCCCTCTGAACTTTCCTCACTCTTGTTTATTACACCTGAGACACACCTGTGCATGTTGCTGCCCTCCCCTCTGCCCACAGCATTCTTCAACCTTGACAGGCTCCTGGGTGCTGGCAGCTCAGTGTCCTGTACAGTTAATCAAAGGCAGCATTGGAAACTCTGAAGGAGGGTTCTAGGGTTTGTGTGTTGCAGGTCCTCAGGTTCATTAACCTGAGTGTTGCAACTCCAGGCTCCATGCCCTTCCAGGGCACGTGTGCACACTCATGTGCGCTCACACACAGACACAGACACAGACACACAGACACACACACCCACATGTGCGTGCACATGCATTCACCATGTGCCCTTCCCACCACCAGGATTTACTGTTCACTTTCACACACCAGGAATTTTTTTTCACATCTAAGGCTCCCCATTGAGACTAACCTCCCCAAGTATTTACCTCCAGGTCACCTTGGTTTCCAGAAACTTCAATCACTGTCAAGCACGTGTCACTTTCTCAGGAAAACTGATTCGGGGAAAGTGCCATCTCTTCTGTGCTCTTATACTTTCTATGGAACGAGTTTTTCTGGGTTCTGGCACTTAAATGAAAATTTTACTATGCTTTTTATTTAAAGGGCTTTTTCCCCCTAGAACCCCGACCTCATCCAACAAATGCTTGCTAACAAATGAGTACATTAGTCAGAGTGCTCCAGAGAAACAGGACCAAGAAGATGTGTGGACGTGTGTGCATGCAAAGGGTGTAGACTTTATTATTCTTAGTTGCGTGGAGGGGTCAGGGAAGGAAGAGGAGAGGAGGAAGAGGAGGAGAGGATGAGGGGAGGAAAGGAAGAGGGGAGGTGTGTATTAGTATGCAGTAATGTGTGTATGCATCGGTATAGAAGCCAGAGGTTGACATCTGGTGACTTCTACTATCATTCTCCACAGCATCTTTTTTTTTTTTTTTTAAATAGGACATGTTGTATTGTTCTTTACAGGGTTCAGGGTTTGGTTGTAAATCAGACTGCACACCTTCCATCAGTCTAACCCTTCTCACCATGTCAAAACTGGTTTCAGTGCTCCACCTTCCAGGGTTCACTGATTGCTACATGGACTGGCCAATGAGCTCTAGGGACTGCTGTCTGGCCCCCTTCCCAGTACTAGAGGGACTCTGTGTGATTTGTCAGGCTTCTCTGTGGGTGCTGAGGATGCAAACTCAGATCCCCACACTTGCATGACAGGGACTTTACTGACTGAGCCATCTCCCCAGGCCAAGGGTGTGGATATTTGAAAGAGTTCACTCCAATCATGAGGCATTGCAAACTCAAATTGCTGGTCAGAAAGACTTACTGTCCACATCTGAGGGAAAGGTTTCTAGAAGGACACTTTCTTGCTCAGGGAGACAGCTTTCATTTTAATAAGGCTTCTGCTTCCTGGAGGAGGCTATTTCTTATGAGCGGACTCTGGATTAGATGGACAATGTAAAGTTAAATTTAATAACTTAAAGATTAGTCCCACTCAAAAATACCCTCATAGAAACATAAAAACTAAATATCTGGAGCTCTGTAGCAGGCTGATTTGATTCATAAAAATAATCACCACTGTGGGCCAATATAGAGAACTGAAACAGAAAGAGACCACACTTGTAAAATTCACATTCTAACTGGGAGATGAAAATAAAGGAAAGGAAACCACCACCTTAATGGTTCTTAAATGTGCTGGTCAGTGAAAACCCCAAATTAGCTTTCAGGGCAGTTGG
>NW_021618630.1:0-4718 GCF_004785775.1 Grammomys surdaster | reverse complement strand
CACCCGTGCATGCACGTGCACGTGCATTTGCACATTTGAGGAGCCAGAAGTCAGTTTTGGCTGCCTTCCTTAGTTATTCCTCATCTTATTTTGTTTATTTGTTTGGTTGTTTTGGTTTTTCAACACAAGATTTCTCCGTAGTCCAGGCTTCCCTGGAAGTTTCTCTGTAGACTAGCTGGCCTTGAACTCAGAGAGATCCACTTGCCTCTTCGAGGATTGAAAAGGTGTGCCAACACTGCCTGCCTCCGACTTCTTTTTAATGTAGGATCTCTCATTTAACCTAGAACTTATCCTTTGGCTAGACTGTCTGGTTGATCAGCTCTAGGGATCCTCCTGGTTCTGGCCTCCAGTGCTGGGGTTTAGGATGCATATACCTCTGTGCCTGGCTTTAAAATGGGGGTTGGGTTGTGAACTCAGGTCCTCAGGCTTGTATGGAAAGTAGCTTATTGACTGAGACATCTTCTCAGACTGTAAGACAGGGGTGGAGCCAGAAGGTGCCATCTTATTAGGAAGACTTAGTTTATTTCCTTTTGTAATAGCTTGAATGATTGAGGTTTGTTGCATTCTATCTGAGGAAACCCCTCATTTGGGAAGCTCATCCCTGGGGTGTCCATGGCATAAGGAGGGGAAGGTCAGGCTGTTCTGGGCAAAAGATGCTGTAGGGAGAGAAGCAGGATGTGTGTCTGATAATGTGGCTGGGGCCCACTGAGGCCTGTGGTAGGATGGTTAAGCTTCTGGCATCCTAGAACCAGACTTGGTTGAATGCAGTTGCAAATATCAGAGCTCTAGGAAAAGTCATATAAACTCAGTGAGATCCTATGCCTGTAACTGAGGAGAAAAGGTTGGAAACCTATGTTATATTTAATCCTAAAGGTAGATGTACCCAAATGCCACCAATGTGGTGACTGAACACAACAGCATTTTAGATTGAGCAGCTCTGAAGTCCCAAGCGTGTCTGCTGAGGCTGAGACCAAGGTGTCTTTCTAGGGAAGAGACCTTATTTGTTTATTTATTTATTTATCTCAGCTCCCAGCATTTATTGGCTTACAGCTCCATCAGTCGAGTCTTCGTCTCACTGGCTCACTTCTTCTCTGGCCCTGGTCTCCTCCCTTTCTCTTACAGCCATCCAGACCACATGAGAGGCAGCCACACAACCTGGACCACCCCTCTTTTAAGGTTCCCGACTTAACCACTTGCAAAATCTCTATGGTTGTGCAAGGTGACACAGCTACAAATGTTGAGGATTAAGGATGTGGTCCTTTACAGAGACCAAATATTCTGCCTGTCACACCCATCTCCCTCCTTGAATGATTAAAATGACCTGTGATGATGATGATGATGATGATGATGACGTATTTGCATTGTGACACCTGCCCTATGAATTGCAACTATATCTAGATCAGTGAAGATAAAAATGACTTGTAATAAACTTTCCGGGTTTTAAGACTGAGAGCAGCCGTGTGGACAGTCTTTTGTGGGTAATGAGCACGGAGGGAATAAGACTAACTTTTGAACTTTTTATCTTTTCTTTTCTGGGTTCCTTTAAGAATCACTTTTATTCCCAAGATGTGCCATGAGCATAGACAGAGGGTCCTGGAGGTGTCTTTCTATAGTCGACTCGGAAACTGGCTACCATGGATCTGCCAAGCCTCTTTTCTCCAGTCCCTTGATACTGCTTTGCTTTTCAGTTTGATGAAATTTCTAGTCTTCATGCCCTGTGGCCCTGGGTCTGCTAGGCCTTCTATCACCTGCCTAGAGCCTCTACTTTGCAAGAACCTGGATGAGAACAGTTTCAGGCTTAGACCCGACTAGAAGCCTCCCCTGCCAGCCATACTCCCTGCAGGTGGCTCCCATCAAGGGTCACCCCAAAGTCAGCACCCAGTACTGCAGAGGCTTGGAACTGCCACCTCCCAGGCACAGACCAGGGCATCCCCTGAGACCCCAATGAGGATCTGTGTATGGAAGGACTTTTATTCCCTCCACTCTGAGGAAGTGGGACTCAACCTGTGAGTTGCAATGACTCTTTCACAGGAGTCGTACATCAGATATCCTGCCTATCAGATATTTACAGTAGCAAAACTACGTTTAGTGGACTATGCTTTAGTGGACCTGGGATTAAGCACCAATCTAATGTACCTCAATACTTCCCCTGCACTCTTACCCAAAGGGTGGAACTAGGGAAGGCCTGCTTGATTCCTGAAGATCTCTCAGGACCCTGGCCATGGCCAGGGCACAGGATAAGTAGGCAGCTGCGTGCTGATGAGCAGTGGGCGCTGTTCTGCAGTATGCCTCCTCTTCCAACAAATCCTAATCAGCTCTTGCCTGGCCCTGAAGAAGATGAACTGGAGGATCTGGTTGCAACACCAGGTAGGATGGCAGGGGAGTGACACAAACTCAACAGGTAAAGTGAGGCTGGACAGCAGGATCCAGGAGAATGACTAATGGGAGGGACATGGGGATGGAGAGGAACCTCCATAGGAGAGTATGGGAGATATCCTGGCCAGCTGGGGACGGTGGACATTGAAATGATATTTTTCATATACAGACTTTTTTTCTTTAAATGTTAAACTAACAACAAATTTGGCTTAAGGGCTGAAAAATACATGACTTCAGCTTTCTGAGGATATCAAACAAGAAGTTAGCTTGGTTTTCAGTAAAGACTCTTCTTACCTTCTTGTATTCCTCTGACCCATACATTACAATCCTGCCAGGCAGCCTCAGGAGTCACTCTGCTATCTCATTTAGATTCCTTCCAGCTCTCAGAAGACAGTAACTTTAAAATTCACTAAAATGGCATCTGTGCCTATTGTGATGACAGTGAAGGACTGGGAGATTCTTCGAGAAGCCATGCGCACACCACGGGGTGTGTCTTCCTTTTTGAGCATCTTTCTCTTACTCTCCCTGCTTAGGAACTATATTAAAACGCTTTTTAATGAAATCTCAACTCTGCTTCATACTGGCTGGTTCCGAAATTATTTTTCCCCACCAAAGACAAAAAAATCCCAAGTTCACTTGAGTTAAAAGGTCCTTAGAAGACTAAGGCACCTCCTTCAGTACTGGGGGTGACAGCACGGATCTGTGACCCTCTCCTCAACACTGACAAAAGGCTATCACAGAAAGATGCGAGCTAATGGAAGAGAGAGGACTCTTGGATACCATGAGAGGCCATGTTAGCTGGGAGGAGCTCAAGAAGGACCAGAGACTTCAGTCAGCCTTAGAGTAATCAGGCTTGGTACCACCTGTCCAGCTGATTCTGCACTCAAAGCTGAATGTGGCTCTCATACTGCACAAACCCCTCAGTGTTGCCCTAAACAGATCCTGGGAGGTTTCAGAATTGGCATGGGCGTGGCATGGGTGAGCACAGGCCAGTGGGTGAGCATGGCTGAGAATGTAACAGGAGAAAAGCAATACCTAGGAGTGTATTTGACTTTATGTGTTTGTCTGAGGCAGTGTTTTCTTTTCCCACAAATTTCTTTGGGGGAAGATTTAGAAATTAATTATCAGAATCCCACAGTGTTCATATAGTAAAATAAATTTCAGCACAGTATTAAGGTAATGGATTACATACGTCAGTAGAAACCAATTTGAGGTTTGGCAAACACACACATACAAACACATACACACATAAACACACACACACACACACACACACACAAGGAACCCCAGTCTTGAGATTCAGAATCGGGGGTTATGTGATCCCAGGCCTGAAGGGTAGTGGAATTATTCAATAGCCCAGGCTAGCCTCCAATATACCATCTCAGCTTCCCCAGGCTAGTGCTAGGGTTACAAGTATGAGCACCACAGCCCATTGCTTTCACTTAAATAACATGCTCTGGCTCATCCCAAATTGTAGGGTGAGGGACTGAGTGAGTGCTAGAGAGAGAAATGACCAGGCTGCTGCTGCTGCTGCTGCTGCTGCTGCTGCAGAAGCGGCTGAGGCTTTGGCGAGAAAAGAGAGAGAGAGAGAGAGAGAGAGAGAGAGAGAGAGAGAGAGACACCTCCTGTCTGTCCTGTGTGTGTGTGTGTGTGTGTGTGAGCGTGTGCGTGTCCGTGTCTGTCCCGTGTGCGTGTGCGTGTCTGTGCTTGAACACGGATGGACGGATGGACCGATGTCTGGGCACAGACGGATCCCGCAGCAGCAGCAGCAGACGAGCGAGTCTGTCCGACCATCCGTCCCTCTGTCCCTGTGTCCCTCTGTCTGTGTGGACGGGGACGACTGCCGTGTGAACTCACACGTGGCGGGAGACTCGGGTGGGGCGGGACGGGACGGGACGCTGACACGCGAGGGAGGAGGAGGAGGAGGAGGAGGACTCGGTCCCTGGCTGGGAATGGGAACCAGGAGGCAGGCGGAACCTTAACGGACCGGCCGGCAGAGCGAATCTCCCGGGCTCCCCGCGAGTCCATCCGTCACGGGGGGGGCAGCCACGCTCTCGCGGGGGAGCGGGGGCGGGCGGTCGCGCGCGGAGGGGACAAATCACGCGTTCTCCCCCGTTTTCCCCCATTTCCCAGCCTGTCCGCGGCGGGACCGGAATCCAATATGGCGACCTCGATTTCGGACTACCTTTCCCAGCATCCTCTGGGCCAAAGTCCCAGTGTGGAGCCCGGAGAGGCCGCGGGAGGCGGGGCCGAGGCTCTTTGATCATGAGAGTCAGTGACTGGGTTGGCCTCTGAGTGTCTCTGTCTGTCTATCTGTCTGTCTGTCTCACTGACTGACTGAC
>NW_021618629.1:0-2644 GCF_004785775.1 Grammomys surdaster | reverse complement strand
ACGCCACACTCAGGATTCTTCTGACAGCAGTTTACTTGTTACAGCTCTTTTAGATGGTGTTACAGCTCTCTTAGATGGTAGTGGCGAAGGACCCCGAGCCCCAGAACCCACGGCTTATATAGAGTCCTGGGAGAACTTACTGCATGCTCATTGGCTCCTTAAGTGATGCCTAATTAGCATACTAGTTTTTCATTGGCTCTTGGAGTGAGGCCTAATTAGCATATTAATTTCTGCTCTTTGTGCATGCGTACATTTGGCTTGGCTCTGACTGAAGCCAGAGCGCGGGAAGCCGGCGTGCCCTGCGCAGGCGCACTTCCATTCATGGCTCTGTCAGAGCCGAGAGGCAGGGAGCCGGCGCGCCTTGCTCGGGCACACTTTACTTCACGGCTCCCTCACTGAGCTGAGAAGCAGGGAGCCAGCGCGCCTTGCTCGGGCGCACTCTACTTCACTGCTCCCTCACTGGGCCGCGCCATTGAATGCGGCTCCCTCACGGAGCCGCGCCATTGTCGAATGGCGAACGCGGCTCCCAACATCTCCCCCTTCTTTATTATATTGCTACAACAAATTCCCAACTGTTATTTCGCCGATCAAGCCCACTGTTCTACCAGTAAGGCATTCAAGGCAGTCAAACAGTTGTGAGACCCTCCACACTTATGTCCCGTGCAATGGGAACCTGAGCCCTGGGAAGTGTGGAGGACTACCACTCAGGGTTCCTGGTGCAATGGGAACACGAGCCCTCAGGATACCCCATTGAATGATAGTGTCTCATCGTTTAAGCATATTCAACCAAGCTTGGGGGGATGTCCCTTGTTCTAGAGCAAGCAGCGCTTGAGTGATTAGAATCTTTTCTCTATGTTGTTGGTTTCTAAATTTGCAGAGCAACCAGAGCATGAAGAGCATTCCCCCAAGGTTCAATAAGCCAAAGAGTACCACCCCCACCCACTCTTTAAAGTAGGAGAAGGCAGACGTGAGCCAGGAAGTGAAGTCTCCAACATCAATCGGGGCTATCCTGGTCCCATTCAAAACAGCAATCTTGAGCAGGAGTTCTTCTTGTAGCTCCTCAGCCTGTTGCGACCAATCTCCTTGTAAAAAATTAGACAATTTAGTACTTTCTGTAAAGGACTCATTATTATATTTCAAGGGTGTGATACACATGTGTTTAGTATGACTTATACAGCTTACTTGAAGAATATCAGCAATTTCTTCCATTTTACTTTGTAATAAATCTATTCGCTGATTAGCAAGTAGTATCCCAGAAATCAAATGGCTATTCATTTTATGTTGTTTACCATGGCATCTGCCGAGGCATTTACTATATTATTTATTGTTTCTGCTGTTTGAACTTGATTGGCTAAGGTAACACCCGCAGTCACTGCTGCAACAGCCGACACTGCAATGGCTGTCACAATGGCCGCTGTGATGCCAAAATCTCTCTTTTCTCTAATCAAGGAGATTATTGGAAATTTATCAGGAACAGCATCCACCGGTATAGGGACAAAGGTTGGAACCCGCACCAGCAGTGCTAAGGATGCAGACCCATTCCAGCATTCTGTCAACTGGCAGGTGACATTTGTACAATCTAATATGCTGCTTTTATTTTTAAATTCTGCTAAAATAAAAAAGAAGGGAGCCGAAACACAAACTGTTGCCCTTTTGGCTGAATAATTTGCCAACAAGTTATTATATTTGATATCATTCAATATCACTGGTGTAGTATTAGTTCTGGTTGCTGATACATTCCAAATATCATGTTGTGACTCACCTAGAGTTGCAAAGGCTGATAAACTGGTAGCAGCCCCCGCTAAATTTGTCAACACCCATTGATAAAATGGCCATTCGTTTACATTCCCTGTTTTATTTCCTGTCATAGCCATCCTTTTTAAAGGCGGCTACAAAGTGAACCCTTGAGATACCTCTACCTTAGGCATCTTTTTAGATTGGCAATGTGTAAACACTGGTGGAAAAGACTTATCTGGAGGACACCACGGCCATACTCTGACATTAGTAGCATTATTGGTTTGCCAATATGATCGCTCAAGTATGGTTACCTTACTTTTTAGCAATAGTGTAGTGATATTCACAGGGGACTGTTTTTGGTTTGATGTTTTTCCACTGGCCTCAGATTGTCCTGCCACTATGTTATTGATTACTTCAAGCAGGACACCAGTGCCTATTTGGGAATCTCCAAGGGGATCAAACCAGTGTCCCAATGTAGCATTGCGAAGGATGATGCATGGGGTCTCTGCCCGGTTTATTATGGTGAAACACAAGGTATCATTTAATCTAAATTTTGATGCATTATACTTGACAGTCTCTTTGTCTAAAGGTATGGCACATGGTGCCTCCAGCTGACAGCTCGATGATGTAAACATTGGCAGTACTGTAGAGTGGGAATGTACTGGGATGGGAACTGCCCATGATCTTACCACAGCCCACAATGGTATACTTATTGCTCTCTCAAGCAGGCAGAACATCAGCAGGATCTTTAGCATTTTCTTCAGGGGTTGGTGAGTCCTCTTTCACAGTTCTGGTCAGTCTACTTGGTATCCAGATTGGATTTTCTTGATCCTGTGGAAAAACACAGATAGCTCCCCTGGATCTCACCAAGACTGGATCCGGGCCCTTCCATTGGTTAGTTAAGACA